>NC_041340.1:11127659-11175159 GCF_004354835.1 Perca flavescens
ATAAGCATAGCATTTAGGACCCCGAAACAAACTCCGTTATATAATCTTCGTTAGGAGCCACAGACTTGAGCGCTATTTAGTTCATCCGTTAAATCACCAAGATAAGGCCCTAGAGGGGGGATCCACTCGCCGTCTCTGCTTGTGAACAAAATGCTGTCAGTATCCACATATAAAATACGTTCCTGCAGTTTATCCAACAAATCATATAGCTCCATGCGAGCGTAGGCGGTGGTCATGGCTCCTATAAAAACATTCACATCTTTTACTCTGGATGCTTCACCATCTGTGTATCTCCACTGGACAATCGCTACTTCTGGTGAGATGAATGAGAACTGGCGAACATCAAAAGTGTCGCAGAACATGAGCTGTGTGAAGCGGGATGGTTCTGTTATGAGCTCAGCAGTAGTCATATTATTTCGCATGGCGAATTTTCCCCAAAGACTATTCAGAAGCAGTTTATTTGTATGCCTGACAGCTTTGTTAAAACATATCTTGGCCGGATCAAGACGAATGCCTTCATGTGCATAATAGTCATCTATGTACTTTTGTTTTTCGCCTTCCGCCTTGATATGTCCAGGGTATCCTGAAGCTTCCTGCTTACGTTTAAGAAATGTTTTAACATAGGCTTTAAAAAGCTGATCAGTTTTTTCTGGGAAATGCCAAACTTCAGCAATGGAAACAATCTTGTACCCTTTTCTACGGCTTTCTGTAATTCAAACGTCACCCAAACGCCAGACAACCACCGTTCTTGATCGTTATGTGTGCAAGGTGTTGTTTGATTCATCTGAACAGCACACGCTGCACATAGGGGGAACATCAGTTTACCGTTACAGTGGTAGGGCAACACAGGGTGATACAGGCCTCTGGGGGGTGCTACTGTACATTTCACAATGCCAAAGTATGCGTTTATGTCATCAAAATCCTTGTGTATTATTTGGGGGTGTCCTATTGGATAATCTCTTTTGGACTGAACAGTTGGGTACAAACTTGTGAAATCATAGTATCTGATCTTTTCATCATTTTCTACCTTGTGGTACAGCTTCATTGCATTTGTGCGGCCTCCAAAGAGGGATTCTCGTGGATTGAGACGCCCTGGTTTTTCATATGTTAACATGAACTCCTTAACGTCAGGGTTAGTGTCCACAGCCTGTCTCCAATCACATTCCCACATCACCACAACTTTCAGCTGATGCTTATTTTTTAGAACAGCCACTCTGTTATGGAACTCCGAGCGCAGCTCACCCTGTGTTTTTTTTTTTTTGTTTTTGGCGAGAGGATTGACTTCACCTGGCGATAGCACTTATCACAGCCGTGAAAGAAGCAGCCATTAAATTCATAACACGTGTGTGTGTCTTCACAATAGCCATCTACAAAGAACTGACCGAATGACTTTTCACCTCTGTTCAGAGCATGTTGTATGTCAAGGCCCTCTCTGTCTGCAACATACTCAAGCCACTGTATTGAAACATCAGAACATGTCTTGTTTTGCCTAATGTAGGCACCTTCGTATGTCAGAGCAACAGTGTCTTTGGGAAGGAACAGCGTTTTAAATACACCCATACACGAGGAAGCCAATGTAGCGTATGTAAACGGGTCTAGGCCTGTGCACTCGTGGAAGGCCTCTCTGTATATTTTGCATGCTTTAATCAAAACCGTTACATCGTTAACACAATAGCTGTGCATCTCTTTTCGAAAGTCAAAAGGGGTGTCGCGGACCGTATCGTACCACTCCATGAACGTTTTCTTAGAGGTGTCACTCATAGCATCATAACCATATAGAGCTGGTGCAGGATACGGTCCAATATAATTCTCATTCTCTCGCTTGTTAAATTCATGGGGGAAGAATCCTTTGAGGAGATCTGAGAACCCCATTGCTGCCGGAGTTTTAGACAGAGCCATAGGGATAAAACTGAACGAATCGATCCAACGCTGATTGAAAGTAGAATCGATCATCAGAAGCACCCTTGAACCGCGCAAGATAGTAATAGTTGGACAAAGTTTCTGACTCACCAGATACTCTAAAACTATATAACTGTCAAAACCTGAAGCATTGTGTGCTATAAAAGTATAGCCTTTGTATTTCTCCTGTCTGTAGTTCTGAATGAATGATGCGACGCAATTTGTTGTTTCGTAGCAGTTTTTTTGCCCGTCCATATCCATAATGCATACAAAATTAGCTTCATGACGCCCACATTGATAACGTGTTTCGAAATCGTAAAAGAGATACTTATCACTACTTTCTTTGCGTTCTACGGGTTGTATATAGCAAGAGTGCGTAGTAGCACCTAAAGGCTCTCTACAATGTAGGCATTTAGGTTTTTTACAGCTGTGTGGATTTTTCGACACACAATATGTTGCGTGACAGGACTCGCAATATTTGTTTGTATTGCACGGTATAAGCCCGTGTTTCCCATCGGGTTTTTTATGGTTTTCAAAACACTGTTGCGATTTGCATATCGTCTACAGTCTCTGCATTTAATGGTCTTGTCAGGTATACAAGCAGTGTAACACACATTACAATCCCAACTACAACGGTGCCCCAGAGGGTTCTGGTAGGTCTTGTAACACCCCGCAAAACGTAAGACGCCCAAAAAAAAAAGCCGTTTTATTTACGATGAGATAATAATGCTCGTTATGCAAATACAACCACGCTGTTTTCACATCGGGTTTGTCGTATGCGTTTTGAAGATTGTGGGTTTTTACAGCCAGCTACATGATGGAATATCACAATTTTCATTTTCAAATGTTTCTGAAATCTGTCAACATCAGAGAACGAAACTTTATGTGTGTAGTCAAAACCCAAATCACTATGCAGCTGCTTGGCATAATTCATCTTCTCATCATGCGACAATCTGCTGTTTACATAATGTGCCAGGCAGAGAGAAAAGCAGAGATTGTCGTTACCAGCGTTATTCTTGGGATTATACAAAGCATTACCTTTTTCTGACAATATTTGATCAGAACCAATGCTTCCTAGTTTTCGACGTCCCCCACCATTCCCTCCCGACATATTGCGCGCTATTGTCACAATTAATTCTAAAGAGTCTTCGGTCAGTGAATTATCGTTACTCTGCATCGCCTGTGCTACTTGCTCCAGAAATGTGTCTGTGTTATAGCCATCGCTTGAATTCAACATTGTTTGGATAGGGACATCTACGGCGGGACCCCTTAACTCAACATTTAAAACACTGTCCTGTGTTGCATTACCCAACGCCCTCTCTATTAAACCTGTTAGGGTGCTATACACCCTTTCAGGAACACTACCAATATCCGTCAAATCAATATTTCGCAAGTCAACATCTTGACGAAATTCAGCAGCATTAAAAAGGGGTATCTGTCTGGATGCTATTTCAGATGTTACCTTAGAAACCCGCCCCGCACCACACTGCACACTACCCTGAGGATTTTCTGAGGGTGATGGAGGGGGTCTATAAGCGCTTGTGGACGGTTGGGGACCAGTCTGCTCATCTGTACAAGATCGTTTTGAGGGCTGAACACTCGGAAAACATGATGGTCTCTTATTACTCTGATCTATGCCTGTGGGGTCTGTATTTGATGATTGTGTAGAGTCTGTATTGGCCTGTGTATTGCTGGAATATACGCTTGAAGGACCATTATGTGACAACCGCGCAGGAGCAGGTCTATCTGATGTGTGTGTTTTCTCACTGTTGCTTTCACTAGGTCTAGCGCGAGGCATAGATCGGGCCCATGCTTGAATATTTTTGCATGCATTGCACACAATCGTGCAAAATCCTGAGGATTGTTTACTGCTCTTGTGTAATCGTCCTTGCACGGCCATTCTAGTTCCTCATCAATACGAGCATCACACCCCTAGGGGTTCAGATTTTTTTGTTTTTTTGGGTGGGGATGACATTTTTTTTTTTTTTATTTATTTTTTTTATTTTGCACAAACTATAGACTGTTTTAACACTTTTTACTGCGGGGTCATATTCATTGTGTTTTTAAGGCATACTATCATAGGATCAAGCATTGAATTGAGAGAGCTGACATGAGAGGCAATAGCTGTGCCAAAGCCTGTGACCATATCAACCAAATGCGTGTTAGCTCTGGCCTGAATGGCTAGCGCAGTTCCAAAGTCTGTGACCAAACCGGTCAATTGTGTGTTAGCTGTTTGCAAGACATCTAATTTATTCATAAGACCATTGTTTTGTTTTCGTAATTCGGCTAATTCTGATTGTATTTGTTTATAAGGGTCAGCGACTGCAGGTTGTTGAGGGATGTGTTAACGCAATACTCAAAAAACTCTGCACTCTGAAGTAATGTTAACTGCTCAGGACCTCCTAGTGCCCCACCTTGTTCAAACCGATTGTTAGTAATATAATTAGGTACTGCTTGCTTATCAAGGAATGGAACGTTAACCTCTAATACATTTACAGGAGTGGTTATGGCGGTATTAGCGCTGTTACACTTTTTATCTGCCACAGTTATAACAGAGGTGTGTGGTATACAGCTGACATAATCGGTGCCTTCCTCGGTGCTATAGATACAGTTAAAGAGGTATTCACCTACATTATATTCAGGGGCCTCCTGCAAAGCAGCCTGACACGGTTGGTGGGGTGTAAGCTGTGTTGCTGTTAGTCCAGTGTCTTCAGACTCTTCTCCCGTAGCTCCCCGATTTGTCTGACGTGATGTAGGGACGGGTGCTGTTAGCTCTGTGTCTTCAGACCCTTCGCCTGTAGCTTCACGATTTGTTTGGCGTGATGTAGGGGCTGTCGCTGTTAGTCCGGTGTCTTCGGATACTTCGCCTACTTCTATGGCATGGATTGTCTAGAGGTATAACAAAATATTTTTGGTTAAATAAAGACACACACAAGCACACACACACACACACACAAGCACACACAAGCACACACACAACACACACACACACACACACACCTCATCAGATGTCTTTTGTTCCCTCTCAATGGTGACACTTGGTGGCTGGTAGGGCGTTGGTGTACTAGACGACGACCAATGCAAGGACTCTTCAGGTGCCTTTTGTAAAGGGGAATCCTTTTGTTCCCTCTCAATGGAGACACTTGGTGGCTGGTAGGGCGTTGGTGTACTAGACGACGACCGATGCAAGGACTCCAAGTCTTTGCTTGCCGTTAGCTGCTAAAACAAAGGAAAAAGCCTTTTTAACAATATATACATTTTATTTAAAAATCTTTTATAACACAATGTAAATATATTCTGCTAGCTACAAATGCGTTTCTCACCTCTGCAGTGGTGTTAGGAACACCCGATACAGTGTCTGGGTAAGGCGTGTCTGGAACAAAGGAATGGCTTCTTCTTTTGGGCGGGAAACAGACCGTGTATGGCTTCACAGGCTGAAATCAGCATTAGATTAGAAAATAATTTTTTTTTTTTTAAATACAACACGCTATTTTACTGTTTTCCTTTTAAACTCACATCAATAGATCTCTTCCTAGATCTCTTCTTAGGCTTGTGTGGACATACGTATCTGCTCCACGGGGGTGACTGTGTGAAATCGTCCTCAGGCGTCAAATACAATGTAACTAAGTCTTCCGTCGCCTTTAGTTGCTAAAACAAAGGAAAAAAGCCTTTTTAAAAATATATACATTTTATTTAAAAAGCTTTTACAACACTATGTAAATATATTCTGTTAGCTACAAAAGGTTTTCTCACCTCAGCTGATGTGTTACTATCATAAGATACAGTGGCCGGGTAAGACGAGACCGGAACAAAGGAAGGGGTGCTACTTTTGGGCGGGAGACCGGTCGTGTATGGCTTCACAGGCTGGAATTAGCATTAGATTAGAAAAAAATCTTTTTTTTTTTTTTTTAAATACAACACGCTATTTTACTGCTTTCCTTTTAAACTCACCTCAATAAATTGCTTCTTAGGCTTACGATGGCGAACGTTAGGCGTAGCAGCTTTCACAGAGAGGGGCATAGAAGCACATGGTCTTTCAACAGGATTGATTTCAGCCACATGGGAGAGCGAGTAGCCCTCGCCCTTGCGGATCCTTTGTTCAGGGGCTGATTGTCTAGACAAAGAATATATATATATATATATATATTAGATGGCTACAAACACAGTGATAAATTAAACAGTAATAAATATTACATACTGAAAGAGATAAATAAACCGTAAATACCTGTTTGCTGTGTTCTTATTCCTTATTAGAGTGGCCTTTGGTTTAATGTTCTGGCGTGTTGGGGTCTGTAGGATTGGGCTACACGGAGCTTTTTTAAAAACAAAAACAAAATGAATGAAAACACAGTACTAAATCAATTAATGCTGTAGTGTATAATATATTTATAAGTTTTTACCTTGTGGTTTAATAGTTTAGGTCAACTAACACAGCCACGTTATCCCAGCTCTTTGCACGATCACCTAATGATGCAAACTACATTATAACACACACAAAAAAAACGTTTTTAAGTCACAAATGTCTGAATGAATTAAATACCTTACAATAAGCTTTTTTTTTTTTTTTTTTTAAATATACTCACCAAATGCAGCCATTGCTGTAGAACCGAATCCTCTTTCTTCAGAGGACTTTGTTGAGAAAACGAGGGAAAGTTTTAGCTAGCCACGTAGCTACAAAATGCAGGTAAAAAAGTGAGCAGACCCCGTCTTGAAACAAGGGGTTTTAAACACCACAAACCAAACCCCTTTATGACGATTTAACACTCACAACAAAAGACCCCACATTTACAAGCTAGCTACTGGTCTAACACGACTTTTCTTTTTTTTTTTTTTTTTGTCATGTGGTACAACCCACCAGCATTACGAACACACGATCAAAGTTTTAGCTAATTCATGAATGACTGAATGAATTAAATAGCTTTGAACATTCTTAAACACAAGCTTTACTTACCACTTGTAGGTAGCGATGAAAAAACTAATCTGCGTTGCTTGCACCAAGAAGAATTAAAAAGTGAAACTCCAGAGGGCTTTTTGATGTGGAAAAAACGTGGAAACAAGCTAGTTACCAGACTAGCTAAAAAAAACATCTAAAAAAAAGAGCTAAATAGCAGTAAACAAAAGGCTAAAGAGGGCACTGCTGAGAAACGATCCCTAGCTGTTTTTCACCAAAACATAAGACAAACTCCAGATGGCCTTTTTTGTTGCGGAAAACGCAACGTGGTAAAAAGGGTGCTACAGGCACTATGAAATCTGTGAGAATCCGCCTCCGCTCAAGTGCACCAGACCCCTGTAGTGGTGAAGCGGCCGCCCGCACTACATACGTCACCACGTTCGCGAGATGCGCTCCCATATTCGACCACTAGATGGCTATAGAGGGTGTGCCGACATTCGACCGCTGCGTCATCACATCCGCTAGATGCGCACACAGCATCGACGACGGGTATGCGCTCCCATATTCGGGCGCTAGATGGCACTCGCGGTGTGCCGACATTCGACCGCGACGTCATCACATCCGCTAGATGCGGCGCAGTTTCGACGATTAGATGCACTACCATATTCGGCCACTAGATGGCGCCCGCGAGTACCAGCAACGATTAGATGCAATACCACATTCGGCCACTAGATGGCGTCCCGCGGTGTGACGACGTTCGACAGCGGCGTCATTACGTTCGCGGTATGCGCCGCAACAACCGGCGATTAGATGCACTACCATATTCGGCCACTAGATGGCGCCCGCGAGTACCAGCAACGATTAGATGCAATACCACATTCGGCCACTAGATGGCGATCGCGAGTACCAACGGGCACCCGCGACGTTACATACTGCGCTCATATGACCAGATTACAGGGTGGGTTTGCGGCGTGCGTGTGATGACGTCACACATGCACGCGCAAACCCGCCACTCTTATACTACTGGCGACGCACGTCTCTCAGCCCCCGACTCATTTCCTGGTTCTCCTTCTCCTTATACAACATGAAATCAAGGAGAGGGGTAACTTTTCCTGCTCCACATTTCCCATTTCCCACCGTGGTCAGAAAGAACAAGGGAGACACTTTGTTTCTCTTGCTATGACTCTAGAGTCACTACTCACTCTGAAGCTACCGGTAATCACCGTCCTCCCCCCCCCCCCACACACACACACACACACACACACACACACACGCCGGCTCGACGCACACACCAGCACACCAGTATGAACATCAGACCACTTACGTAGCCTACGGTGAAAGCGCCGAACTTCCTGTCGAAAGCATACTTTTTGTTTGTGTTTAATCCAGGGTCTGACTTTTAATAATATTACAAATTTTAATAATTGTGTTTTTCTTCTGAAAACATCATTGTCTGCCTATTGCCATTGACTGATACACTGCCCTCTGGTGGACAGAACATCTACAACTTAAGTTTGATAAAAAAATATAGGTCTTACTGAAGGCATTTAATGGTCAAAATATTATTAATAAATATTTTAATATATTCAAATATTAATATTAATAAACAAACAAACTTCGAATATGATTTTTGGGCAAAAGTCAAAGTCCTAGCCCGGGTTCGACTCCGACCTGTGGCCCTTTGCTGCATGTCATTATATATATATATATATATATATATATATATATATTTTTTTTTAAATAAGCATGATTACATTAAATACATTTTAGGAAAAATCTGGATACTCACAGGATTTTATAGCCTGGTTGGCACCAGACCCTTCTCAGTTGTAACTGAAAGGTTCATTGACAGTTCAAAGGGGCGTCACCAACGGACGCCGCTCAAATGCCTTTGGGCGCATTGGATAGTCCAACCAATCAGACCAACGATCCGGGTGACGCTGCGTTTCGGTAGCACTCATGTTGAATGTAAACAAAAAGCTGCTCGCCATCGCTGCGCTATCGTCGTCACGTAAAGCCCGCCTCAATGGTTGTGATTAGTGTAAAGCCCGCCAGCGGTTGCGATTGGTGCCTTGATTTTGGGGACATTGGAAATGGGTTTGAATGGGCTCTTCGCCAGATTGACTTGCAGAGCAAATCTCAAATTTGCCGGAAGTTCGTCAGGGTTTACCCAGGCTAAGGATTTTAGTCTATTTCATGGAAATTGTAAGCTTTGGTAATTCCATTTTCAACTCCTGCCTTCCTTTTTTCTTTAGTACACATAAACAAAATTTGCAAGCTCTAATCATTTCATCCAGGCTGGCAGAGTTACTGCAATGGACATATTGTTGATATAAGACAGAGGGTAAAGTTGCACAGGGGTGGGAGTGCATCTTCATAATACATGTGTGTGGCATAACATGTTATATATTCTTCTTGGATGATCCGTTTTGTTACTACGTGAATAACAGTCCCTTGTGAATACGCTGACCCCCAGGCTTATTTTAGTCAACAGATTACTTGATTGATCGGTGTCCCTATTAATGTTCACTCCCAACCGTCAAGCCTCTTGCTAGTGTTCCATCATCAAATACAAGGTAACACCTGAAAATGCCTATACGTGAAACCCCTGATGGTTTTACAATTCAGGTACATGAGAACATGACAGAATAACAACCTCCAATCCACCGATAGCATAAGTGGAAAAACATAGTGATCCACCATCACCATCTCTGTCTGTGTCTGTTTCCTATACAGAGATCCTTCCATCCTGTCAGACAGACATGATGCTAAACTTCCATATAAGAGATGTACTATATAATTAGTCAGTTCAATTATGGAATGTAAATCTCTGTGTAGAGTTTGAGTGTGTAACTCATTGCTAGCTTTGCTGTTTAGCGCCACAAACCTCTGCGTTATAGTTTTGTTCTGACCTTGATCTTAATAATTAGCCTCAATTCTCAAACCAGCATTGAATCAAATTGTAGAGTCAACCTCCAGCCAAAGCCTCTCTGTACAGTACATACAAATCGTTTTACCACATCATGTTCAGGAGAAGCAGTGCCAACAGTTTACTCCTACTGTAGTCCTTCGATTACATAATCCGAATTGATAGGAAAAAAAACACAGAAACTACACAGAAAATGTTGTTAAACTATTAAAATTGCGTGTGTAACTTGTTCTGAGATTTGGATTTGTTCTGGTCTGTGTACTGCCATATGTAGGCCTGTTTAAACCTAAACCTTTGCAGGTGCGCGGGGCACCTGTCATGGGCAGCTCCCTCACTCTGACATCTCTCCATTAGTGCATGTATAGGTCGTGGTATGTGTATGTAATGTGTGTAATAACTAACAACAAAGTGAAAAAATTTAATTTCCCCTTGGAGGATCAATAAAGTATGTCTTATTCTTTAACAGCCTTTTATTCTACTAGTTATGTTTTGTTGCCAGTAAATTATAGGATAAGGAGGATAAGTGTTATACACTGAACAAAATTATAAATGCAACACTGTTGTTTTTGCCCCCATTTTTCATGAGTAAAAAAAAAAAAACAGTCAGTATCTGGTGTTATGTTTAGGGTTCATTGCTCTCTCTCTCTCTCTCTCTCTCTCTCTCTCTCTCTCTCTCTCTCTCTCTCGTCGTAACCGACTTGAATGGGCAAATGCTCACATTTGATGGCCATTGGACAGTTTGGCGAGGTCAGTGACTCGAGTCTGTTCCGTGCCGCCGTCCGTCTGAGGGGCTGTCGGCCTTTATTTTGGCCGACCTGACATGTTCAGTCGCCGGCAGGGCAGTCGGGACTCACCCGGAAATGGCGAGCGGAATGAGCGCAACTAGAGTCCCTCAAAATCTGGCAAAAATCTTTTAAACTGACCTTTGTTGAGCTGAAATGATGAAATGCATGGCTGCATGGCCTATTTCTCGCTTAAAATGTTTTCAGAAACATGTTTCAGTGAACTATTTTAGTACAATATGAGATCGTATTCTGAACAAGCCGCCATGACAGTCTGGCTTTTGAATTTCAACTGTCTCGAGCAAGAGAGAAAAAAAGCGTTAACGTGGAACCCTATCACACTTTCCTTTATCCCCCTATTGGACTAACTTTGTGGATACTACTGTGTGCGTGCATGAATAAGTAAGTCTGATGACGATGTTATGTAGGATTTATGAATGTGCGTTAGCAACAGTAGGCTAATTCACGAGGGTGTTATTTAATGTGTGAGCTAATACTGCGCATCTGTTCATGTGCAGAGTTATGTTTCTGTTTATTGAATGCGTTATTCAGTGCTAATACAACCGATAATGTAGTTTAAACTCAGTAATGTTATATTAGGTTATTACTGTCGCTCTGTTAAAGGCAAACGTTCCACTTTCCTGTCGTTAAGCAGATCACGGACATCTGATTGAGTCTAGCTAGACTTTACGGCACTGTAGTTAAGTGAAAGTAGGTCAAGTTGTTATTTACTGCCCCTACTAGCGCCAGCATTTAATACTGTCTATTTACAGAGGGCATTTAAATGTATGTCAGATTGATTATATGTTAAACGTTGTGTTAAACGTGTTAAACGTCATGATGGACGATATCATCGTCCATCACGACGTTTTACTGTAAACATCGTCAACTGCCAATTTAGGGGACATCGCCCAACCCTAAGGCCAATAGCTTTACTCTTTATTGTGGTTATGTAAGTGTTATTACCATTATTTATGGGTGTTTGGGGTTTGTTTTGACACTGAAGCACAGATGTACTGGTGTACATCCAGTGGTGAAATTTATGGGCCTAGTCTGTCACTGTCTGACAGTGTTTTGGTTCAGGAGGAGTGTCTGTCTGTCTGGGCACAGTTGTTTTCAACGGAGAGGTGAGATGTTGAGTAGGACTCAATGTGTTTCTGATTATGTTGCAACCTGTCCGGCAGATAGACTCCACTCATACCCAACTGGTTGCATGTTTGATTCCCCAACAAACACAAGTCTGCATTTAAAACACTGTGCATGCAGTGGTAGGTGCTCAAGATTAGAGTGAGAGGTCAGTACATACACTTTAAATTGATTGCTGACAGCTTAAAATGTTGGCAATAAAACAACGTAGTCTTGCCGTTTTGTTTACTTCAAAATGCATCTAATGTTAGTTTCAATGTATACTATGGTATTTGAAAATAGTAATAGTGGTATTTTCATTGTAATCAAGAGGGAAACAATGGGAATGTTAAGTATATTGTTTGCTGAAAGAAACAAATACCAAATAAAAAGATGAAGATGTGTGCAAGATTCCCATAAGTGTCTTAATGCCAATACTTCTGATTTCTGTTGCGCTAACAGCCATCTAACAGCCATCAACACTGCAGCCCAAGCAGGACAGGTTTTCAGTTTTAAAAAAAAAGCTAATTTGGTACGGAACATTTCTTTTAAAAAAAGCCTCAATGAAGTGCAGCCACCGTTTTGTGGCAGGAGGCGAAATAACAGAATTTAATAAATTCAGCATTTAGAGGTTAGATTCTCACTCCATTCATTCACTTCATTACTTCATTAGCCAGTTATATCAAAGTAAAATCTGGGGAAGTTCTACATTTTCTGTCAAAACCACCTGGAAGCTTTCCAGTGTAAACACAGTCTGACTATGGACCTGTTCCATCAGACCATTTGGGAATAAAATGTCTCGGTTGCTTAGGGACTGGAAACTTCTGTTGATTTTTCTTCTTAACTCTGTCCAGGATGTGAATTGGTGACTTTCCAGCCACAAGCCTGATGCTTTAATTTCCAGACTTCTGGGTTTCAAGCACTCTATAGAATCAGTGATAGGCTTAGCCAAACCCCTAACTGACTCTGTAGTGTAACATCTGTGGTTTCACATCGATCAACTTAACTCTGCCCTGTTGGCCATAGTCAATAGCAGAAGACTGTGTTCATGCTGGAAAGCTCCCAGGGTGTACAGAGTAACAGTATAAAACAGGTTGTTTCTGAAAAAGATGCAGGCATGTTTCTGACATTTTTCAGGGAAAATAGCGGTTAAAATAAGTACTATTTTGGAGTAATATCAAATGGTGTTTTGCTTCAGTAATTCAAAATATTTTTGATTGGAACAGCCATTGTGCAATGTTTTTCAGTCAAAATATCTGTGTGGCAGAGAATCAGAAATCCAGTCCTGGTACTATTGCTTTTGAGAAATGTTGATATGCTGCTTATCACACTTGTATATTTTAACAGTGTCAATAACGTCCAATCCAAAATGTTTTGATTTACTCCTAAGAGCTCAGCAGCATCACACCTTGCTAACTGTCCCCTCTTCCGAGTTTTGCAAGGGCTAATTTAAAACAGCATGCTTTGACGACAGCTTTCCACAACCACCATCAGCTTTAAATTGTATGAACAACTGGCTAACAAGATGAAAAAGCCAGACTTCATTTAATTGGGACTTTACATTGGATGCTTTCTTTTAAAACAGAAAATTACAATGTGTCAATACCGCAGCCTCGGGCCTTAATGCTTAACTGTTACTCCCACTTCCTCGCTCATTTGGATCTCCCTGTCGCTCCATCCAGACATGTCAACAGAACACACATGGAGAAAACAGAAACAGGCTTTATCGCTGTTTTCTTCTCCCGTGGAATTACGTTGTGGAACTTTTGCAACCTCACAAAATTGGACCACACCGTGTTGTTGCTGGAGTACTGTGCATATTTCAAGTCAAAACTTTGAAGAGTGAAACCTGCAATGAAGCATAAGACTACTGTGCTGGAAAACTGATCTTTCATTTCATGTTTTTTTCCCTTTTTTTGTTTGCAAAAGGGGCCCTGTAAATCATGTCCTTTATACCTCCGGCCGGGGGTTCACCGCCTCACCGCAGAGTGGGAGGAGAGCATGATGGGAAAAACATGATGGGATCTCACTTTAGCAGGTCAGAGAGAAGAGAAAGGGCAAAAGAGAATGAGAGGCTGTGAAAGAGGTAGGAGGAGCGTTCTACCCTGGATAAGAGAGAAAGACAGAACCAGTAGGGGGTAAGATATTGAAATATCGTCAGACAGAGAAAAATAAATATAGACAGAAGAATATGAAGACATAAAACCAAAGTAACAGCAATAAAATTTCAAAACATTTTAGGCAATCAACAAGGTTGAGACCCAGTTCCATACATGACATAAAAACAGACTATAAACTAATGAAAAAAATATAAATCCAGAATAGTAATGACAGGCCTCTTCACTTACTAGCATAGAGAAAGAAAAGCGAAAGGCTGCAGTGATTTGCAAGCCTTTGTAATGAAAAACATACTGTACTTTACTTTACTGTGACAATTATATGCTTTTGCTCCTCCTGGAAATTTAACTGACTACCACTGGCTAACTCAGTGAATCAATGGCAACATTATACATTATACTTCCTTTCTAAATCCCCCAAAGCATAATGGGAAGTGTGTGTGTGTGTGTGTGTGTGTGTGTGTGTGTGTGTGTGTGTGTCTCTCTCTCTATTTGAAAACCCTTGCTGTAGATTAACTTTAATTTATTTATATTGCCAACAATCACAATGTCAAAATGGGGCCACATTAGCAATAGTAAATGACCCAGCTGAAGCTATCTAAGAAGGCAAAGAAAAACTTCAAAAGCCTTTCTGCTACAGTAGCCTATTTTCCCAAAGTGAAATCTGACAAAGGTTATGGCCACTCAAAACTAAACAACAGTCTCCACCATTAGATCTTGCACCTCTCTCCTCCACATGACCCCTCACTGCCATTTGGAGTTGCCCATGTGCAAATCTGCTTTGTGCAGCTTATAAAAGCCTTTCTAGTAAAACTGAACAATGCAATCCAGGTGCCAACTGCTCAGCAAATCCCAATGAAAGACACAGGAATGACTGAAGGGGAGCGAGAACAGCAGCCTCAGCAACTGTGATATCCTAAAGTTGAATTTATATGTGTTGTGTATTAATACTCTGCGGTCACCTAATACCCTGGACCAGAGCTGTTCATCCATAATTCTCAGATATAAACTGCTTTGGTCTTGATATTTAATATTGGCTTGTCTGACAGTGGTAGGTTTTGATTTATGATGGCACAAACATTCAACAAAGTCAGTTACAATACCAGCAGTCTGCTTCTGTGGAGTTAAACAGTGGGACTCAGATAGTGTATCATTACAGGGTTGAGGCAGGTCAGACAGTTTGTGATTGAATTTGTGTACAACCAACATTAAAAAAGGCCAATATTGGCGCCCAGATGGCTCAGTTGGTAGAGCGGGTGGCCATGTGTAGAGGTTTACACCTCGACGCAGAGGACCCGGGTTCAATTCTGACCTGCGGCCCTTTGCTGCATGTCATTCCCCCTCTCTCTCCCCTTTCACTTCTTCAGCTGTCCTATCACTAAAAGCCTAAAATGCCCAAAAAAATAATCTTAAAAAAAAAGGCCAATATTACAGTCCTTCACATGGGTGAAGTCAAGTAGGTAGTATGTTTGAAGTGGAAGTACAAAATATTCATTCTACATTAAACAAAGAAGCACAACATCCACCACAGAAAAGTTATACTAGCATCAACATGAGTAAAGCTCCAGCCAAAAACCAGGGTGAGCCATGTGCTGCACAGATATAAAATATCACCATCGGCCTGGTTTTTGCTCTGACCTGCAGCTTCCATCAGAAGGGACACACACACACAATTTATTCAGAAATGTGCAAATGAATGTACATGCACACAGATTGCACACAAATTATTCCCGGAAATCAGGGGTGATTATTGCTCTAACAAGGCCCCGGGGACAGGGGAGGTTGCTAAGACTGGGGTAGAATGTGTGTGTGTGTGTGTGTGTGTGTGTGTGTGTGTGTGTGTGTGTGTGTGTGTGTGTGTGTGTGTGTTTGTGTATGAAGTAAGAAAGACAGGGGAGAGTAACTGATTCATAATGAATGACATGTGACTAATGTGTTCTCTGTTTTGTTTACTGTGTTTGAGAAATGTATGCATACATGCATGCATGTGTGTGTGCAGTGTTTACTCTACTGTATGTTGATTTGGAAGTGGCGGCATTAGTCTACTTAGCTAATAATCGCTGTTAATATGAGATAACTCCGGTTTATATCGCATTATGTGTGTGCTCTGAGTGTTTATATGTTAAAGTTAACTTTTATAATATAGTGTAGGAGGTTATTGTGAAGTGAATCTCAGTTTCTGTGCTCTGTAGGCTATGTGCATTTAACCACCTTGTGATGTATTCAACTCTCCATGTCTGTAGCCTACTTGTAACATTAAAGAGCTACAGCTAATATCACTGTAAGTTTATAGCTGCTGCTTTTAGTTCACTTAGTAACTATATTAACCACTGTTGATTCCTATAACATTCGTAATTATTAATATAGCTCCTTTATCATTGACATCATTATACTGGAGCTTAAATTGATATTCTTTGTGTATTTATCTTTGTTTCTTGTAGACCACAAACACCAACACAAACAACAGCAGCTCTGTTAACCAGGGGTCCATTCCAGGAAGGAGGTTTAACAAACTCTGAGTCTAACCCTGATCTCTGAGTTGATCTACCCTGAGATGGGAAACTCTGAGTTTTTGGTTCCAGAACAGCTGATTTGAGTTGATTCAATCAACTCGAAGTAGGTTGACTCAGAGCTAAGTGGATGCACCACCACAATAAAAAGGCAGCATGAATGGAGCCATGACGCTACAATTCACCACGGTAACAACCACAAACAAACTGGTCGGCGGAAATACTCATGCGCACAAACAGCAAGTTTGAACAAATATTTAGTTAAAAAATGTCATATATATGTCATATTTAATCACAGGTAACCTATAATATTACTGGTGAAAACTGGAATGGTATTACACCTTTTCATTTGAGGTGCAAACCTGCGGGCGAAAAAGCTACTACTAATCCCATTCTGAGCCTGCAGCACCATGATCATTAACAGAAATATAATTTATAATCATCTAATTCTTTTTAATGGCTCTCACTGGTTTGTGTCCAGTGAACACTACAAAAACGTTTAAAAATGCCTCAGAGCAAGGCACACTTTTCTGACGGCTCTGCATACAGTGGCTTTACTAATATGCTCCGCATCACCAATGTTGTAAAGAAAACTGCCGTTTGCAAAAAAAAAACATAATGCGACACAAAGAATCTGCTGGGATGTAAGAGCATGTCCACGATGGTTGATGTTAGTGATATGAGGACGGATAAGGTATCTACATATCTGATGGACTGTGAAGAAAATACCTCTCAAGCTGGTTATCTGGAAATGAAAATACATCTAGTCGGGACTCAATATCATCTCCCGACGTGAACTCTCTTTGAAGTAATACAGCTTCTTCATCAACGGGATCGTCGACAAAAGGACATGCAATGTTTGAGAAAAAAAATGTTTTATAATCTGCCTAACATAAACCAATACATTTTTTTATTCATGCAGATAAACTGCACTAAAAAGCGCCTGATACAGACTGAATGAATGAATGAGGAAACGGAAGAGCGCTGTGTCAGAGGGAGGAGACTGAGAGAAACTCAAGGTTTCTTGAAGAAAACCTGCTCCCGACCAGGTTTGGTTCACAAGCTCAGTTACCATAGTAACTGACTCTGAGGTTAAGTTACCTCTCTTTCTGAAACAGAAAACCCAGAGTTTCCCTCATCTCAGGGTTAACAAACTCAGAGTTTTCACTAAACCTGCTTTCTGAAACACACCCCAGACATACTCTCCTCTGGAGCCTGATTCTTTGACCGGAGTCAAGTCTGCCACCTCAACCAGTTAAATTGAAGGAGGTCAAATCCCTCCGTTTCAATCCCCCCCCCACCAGAGAAGGTTTGAAAATCGTGACCTGTACATGAATCAATAAATCAAAATAACGTGACTATTTCAACGCACACGTGGGCAATGATGGAGACACCTGGAGAGGCGTGATTGGGAGGAACGGCCTCCCTGATCTAAACCAGAGTGGTTGTTTGTTGTTGGACTTCTGTGCTAGTCATGGATTGTCTATAACGAACACCATGTTCGAACATAGGGATGCTCATAAGTGTACCTGGTACCAGAGCACCCTAGGCCGAAGGTCAATGATCGATTTCATAATCGTTTCATCTGATCTGAGGCCGTATGTTTTGGACACTCGGGTGAAGAGAGGGGCAGAGCTGTCAACCGATCACCATCTGGTGGTGAGTTGGGTCAGAGGGTGGGGAAGACTCTGGACAGACCTGGTAAGCCCAAGCGTGTAGTGCGGGTAAACTGGGAACGTCTGGAGGAGGCCCCTGTCCAACAGACTTTCAACTCACACCTCCGGGCGGAGCTTTTCGTGCATCCCTGTGGAGGCTGGGGGCATTGAACCCGAGTGGACAATGTTCAAAGTTTCCATTGCTGAAGCTGCGGCGAGGAGCTGTGGTCTTAGGATCTTAGGTGCCTCAAGGGGCGGTAACCCACGAACACCGTGGTGGACACCAGTGGTCAGGGAAGCCGTCCGACTGAAGAAGGAGTCCTTCCGGGATATGTTATCTCGGAGGACTCCGGAGGCAGTTGCAGGGTACCGAAGGGCCCGAAGGGCTGCAGCCTCTGCCGTGAAAGAGGCAAAGCAGCGGGTGTGGGAGAAGTTTGGAGAAGACATGGAGAAGGACTTTCGGTCGGCACCAAAGTGTTTCTGGAAAACTGTTCGCCACCTCAGGAGGGGGGGAAGCGGGGAACCATCCAAGCTGTGTACAGTAAGGATGGGACACTGTTGACCTCCACTGAGGAGGTAATAGGGCGGTGGAGGGAGCACTTTGAGGAACTCCTGAATCCGACTAATACGCCCTCTATGTTAGAGGCAGAGCTGGAGGATAACGGGGATTGTCGTCGATTTCCCAGGCGGAAGTCACTGATGTAGTCAAACAACTACACAGTGGCAAAGCCCCGGGATTGATGAGATCCGTCCAGAAATGCTCAAGGCTCTGGGTGTGGAGGGGTTGTCCTGGTTGACACGCCTCTTCAACATTGCGTGGAAGTCTGGGGACGGTGCCAAAGGAGTGGCAGACTGGGGTGGTGGTTCCTCTTTTAAAAAGGGGGGGACCAGAGGGTGTGTGCCAATTATAGGGGTATCACACTTCTCAGCCTCCCTGGTAAAGTCTACTCCAAGGTGCTGGAAAGGAGGGTTCGGCCGATAGTCGAACCTCGGGTTGAGGAGGAACAATGCGGATTCCGTCCTGGTCGTGGAACAACGGACCAGCTCTTCACTCTCGCAAGGATCCTGGAGGGAGCCTGGGAGTATGCCCAACCGGTCTACATGTGTTTTGTGGATTTGGAGAAGGCGTATGACCGGGTCCCCCGGGAGATACTGTGGGAGGTGCTGCGGGAGTATGGGGTGAGGGGGTCTCTACTCAGGGCCATCCAATCTCTGTATGACCAAAGTGAGAGCTGTGTCCGGGTTCTCGGTAGTAAGTCGGACTCGTTTCAGGTGAGGGTTGGCCTCCGCCAGGGCTGCGCTTTGTCACCAATCCTGTTTGTAATATTTATGGACAGGATATCGAGGCGTAGTCGGGGTGGGAGGGGTTGCAGTTTGGTGGGCTGGGGATCTCATCGCTGCTCTTTGCAGATGATGTGGTCCTGATGGCATCATCGGCCTGCGACCTTCAGCACTCACTGGATCGGTTCGCAACCGAGTGTGAAGCGGTTGGGATGAGGATCAGCACCTCTAAATCGGAGGCCATGGTTCTCAGCAGGAAACCGATGGAATGCCTTCTCCAGGTAGGGAATGAGTCCTTACCCCAAGTGAAGGAGTTCAAGTACCTTGGGGTTTTGTTCGCGAGTGAGGGGACAATGGAGCGGGAGATTGGTCGGAGAATCGGGCGCAGCGGGTGCGGTATTGCATTCAATCTATCGCACCGTTGTGACGAAAAGAGAGCTGAGCCAGAAGGCAAAGCTCTCGATCTACCGGTCAGTTTTCGTTCCTACCCTCACCTATGGTCATGAAGGCTGGGTCATGACCGAAAAAGAACGAGATCCAGGGTACAAGCGGCCGAAATGGGTTTCCTCAGGAGGGTGGCTGGCGTCTCCCTTAGAGATAGGGTGAGAAGCTCAGTCATCCGTGAGGAGCTCGGAGAGAGCCGCTGCTCCTTTGCGTCGAAAGGAGCCAGTTGAGGTGGTTCGGGCATCTGGTAAGGATGCCCCCTGGGCGCCTCCCTAGGGAGGTGTTCCAGGCACGTCCAGCTGGGAGGAGGCCTCGGGGAAGACCCAGGACTAGGTGGAGGGATTATATCTCCAACCTGGCCTGGGAACGCCTCGGGATCCCCCAGTCGGAGCTGGTTAATGTTGCTCGGGAAAGGGAAGTTTGGGGTCCCCTGCTGGAGCTGCTCCCCCCGCGACCCGACACCGGATAAGCGGACGAAGATGGATGGATGGATGGATGGACTATTTCATGACCTGGCGTGAGACCGGGCTGGTGTGTGTGTGTGTGTGTTTGAAAGCACATGACTCAACCTCTCTTTGTGTCCATATTTGTGTCTGTTTATCAGTATTTCCAGATCCAATGTGGTCAGCGCTAAACCTCTCTTAAACGAAGCCAGAGCCAAAACAATGAACTCACATTCTGTCACCGTAGCAACGCCGGCCATTACCCCAACAACAACAACAACACACTCTGCTGTTTTGTTTACAGGCTTTCCGGTCCATTGGGTTGATATATGGTGACCCCTTGGTGGACTTCAGTATGGAGTTATATTACTGCCATTAGTCAAGAGCGCATAATTTCAATTTGAGAGCATTTCTCACTGATATTACGTTCAGATTTCTTGCTCTCACACTCAAATAGTCACTCTCATGCTTAGATTTGCTATGCTTGTGCTGAAACTTTCTGCTTAGACTCAGATATGTTGTTGTTTGGACAGATTTCCTGCTCTCAGCTTTGAACCTTCTCCTCGCACTCAGGCTGATTCTGCTCGCTTGCAAATTTTCTGCTCTCGGATCTTTCCTTTTGTGTTATAACCCTGCCAAAAGTCAACAACCAATAGAATGCCAGCTGTAGTGTTGACCAATGAAATGATCCCTGCCCCGTTGAGGGTGCGTTCACTTTACGTTAGAACGTCTGTTGAGGGCGGCTGCACTGTAACGGATAACTGTAACCAAGTTTATATATCCCCGCGCCGTTCATTGCTTTATTATAAGTATATACATATACACATAGTCCGTCATATGTTGTTCAATCTAGCTATACAATAAAGAAAATCTATTTGTTTATGGACATCAAGCTAGGCTATATGCTAGCGCCATAAGTTAGCTAGCTAGCTAAGTGCTTAAGTTATGTTACTCACCCTCGTAGTTGTGGACATAACTTCATATGTCCCAATTCAAAGCTTTCTCCCGTTTCCTGATGGTGCAGGTGAAAGTGCGTCGACCATTCTGTGCACATTGTTGACATATACTTATAATAAAGCAATGAACGGCGCGGGGATATATAAACTTGGTTACAGTTATCGGTTACAGTTCAGCCGCCCTCAACAGACGTTCTAACGTAAAGTCAACACTACAGCTGGCATTCTATTGGTTGTTGACTTTTGGCAGGGTTGTAACACAAAAAAATCCAAGCGCGCAGGAGAGATCCGAGATCAGAAAATTTGCAAGCAAGCAGAATCAGCCTGAGTGCGAGGAGAAGGTTCAAAGCTGAGAGCAGGAAATCTGTCCAAACAACAACATATCTGAGTCTAAGCAGAAAGTTTGAGCACAAGCAGAGCAAATGACTATTTGAGTGTGAGAGCAAGAAATCTGAACGTAATATCAGTGAGAAATGCTCTCAAATTGAAATAATGCGCTCTTGACTAATGGCAGTAATATAACTCCATACTTCAGCATCTTGACATTCACCCGGTCACCGAAATCAATATGTTCAGCTTTTCTTCCAGTTTCTTTTAGAAAGTTCAATGATGTTACTTAGCTTGTAAACCAGTTTTTGGATATAAAAAGGATTGAATCTGTTTCACAGCCTTTATTTATATGAAACACCGGAGAAGTTAGTGGGTGCAGCCAATGGCAAGTTTTTTACTGGCTGATTCAAGTTTTGAATTTGAATGTAAGAAACACCACGCGCAGCACTCTACAAAACCAACACAGACTTTCATTCTGCAACAGGTCATGTCCAATTCAGACACTTTGATCAATTCACATTGGCTCTGAACCTTCTAGTGCCTTAACAGTGTCAAGATTAACTGTTAAATGCAGATCACTCAGGACACTAACTTTACAATTGTTCACTTGATTAGACAATAACACTGATTCGATCTGATGAAGGCACAATATATGGTCCAAATGTAAACTAAATCTCAAATCATCACCAAAATTGAAAACACGACTGGAAGCTGCTCCCCAAACTCACAGAGCTTTTAATAAACTGACTAAATTTAGACAGATTTGTTTGCATCAGAAATGTTTCGAAAGAAAGAAGTAAGCAGAATGTAATAACACACAGGTCCCACACACGTGGATTAACTGGGAGCAGCAAACGCGCCTTTAGTATCTGCTAACAGTATTATACTAAGGGCACTACACTACTATTCAACAGAATAATTTCTTCTTCTTTCTTCTTCCTTTCTGCCCCATTCAAAAATTCAAATTAGAAAGTTAGACTTATCAGTAACCTTGTGACAAATAGTATCAAGAATGGGGTTTGATTGGGATCTTATCTTTATTTTACTGTAAATTCAAATATATCTAACTATCTAGCTTGGGATTATAACATTATGGCATCATTGCTTAAAGGGATAGTTCCAAATTTTTTAAGTGGAGTTGTATGAGGTACTTATCCATACCTACAGTAAATGGCGACCGGCACGCCCCCAGTTTGGAGAAGCAGGCAGGAGTACAGACACGGAAGTTAAGCAATGTACTGCTGTAAATAGGAGCAGCTGCAAAACTTATTTTAGCCACCTAAAAAAAGGCCCACCCAATAAAAAACATTAGTTTAAGTGTACACTATATGTAGAATATTTTTCACCACTTTACCTTGCCGTCAAACAGCCCTGTTTAAGTTTACATGTGGGGAACTGAAGCCATTAATACACTGACTATGTATGGATAAGTATCTAATGCTACCCTACTTCAACAAATCCATACTATCCCTTTAGTTTGTGTGTGTGTCTTACTGTGTACATGATAGCTAACTGTCTCATGTTTAAATAATATACTGTATACATAGATATTTAGTAAATTCTATATTTATCTTTTTAAATTAAATGTGAATTGACCATGTATGTTTCAGAAATTGGTTACAGGTGTGCTAGTTAAGTCAGTTTTGTCCCTTGGTAACCAAATTACAACAACGTGATGATAGTGTATAATTTCCAAAAGGTCTCAGATGAACACACCCATTATACTGAACTTCAGACTCTTGTTGCTATCCTTAAGAGATTTATTCTATCCACACGCCATCGTTATTACCACTGAAATATATGGGGTGCTGACACTACTCCCAGTTTTCCACCACAATATGTACATCCTCAACTCCCACTGCAGTTTCAGCAGGCACGTGCCAGACTCGCCTCTTTGGCCCAAGGCTCTCGTGGTGCTTCTTGACTTATATTCTCTTAGACTCTCCTCTCCCCAAGTTATTACAGCTTCCTTTCAAACAACATAAGACACAAACACACCATCATCTTGTACCGATTCCATTTTGTTTTTAAATCAAGACCTTAGTCTTTAAGTGCTGAAAATATAAAGCAAAAATAGGCCATCCTTTACATATAAAAACAGAAGAGGCAATAATGCAATAACACAAGTTGAGACCATGGACAGTATATGTTTGTGAGAGTCACATCTGTCTCTGCATCAACAACAATTCCCAAAACACTAAAACTGTACTGTACAGTAAGTGTGACTTCAACATTCACTCACATTCAGGCAGCAAGATATCAAATAGTTTTATATTTTAGACGAAAGAAAGCCATAGAAAAGACACAAGATAAAATAAATATACACTTGCAATAAACGTACAGATGAAGTCTGTGTGATACGGCCGAAAGCTTGATCTGGCCATTAGCTGTTTTCAAGGTCAAGAATGAACTGTGAAGATCTTTTAAGCCAACATTTAAGCCAACATGGCAGAAAAGTCCTAAAAGTGCTCAGAATAATGGAGTTGATGAACAAGTTCAAACATTCATCACAACTGAGAAAACTTGTGTGAGTGTAACTGGACCTTGGAGCGTTTTGTCTACTGGCAGGTCTACCCATGTATACGTCATCAAGATACATACTACTACTAATACTACTACTACTCATGATAACTTGATGATGTTGATTCCTGTGGGGCAATTCAAGGGTTGGCAATGCGTGGTCTGTTGCAACAGAGCAACAGACCAGGACATGGTTGGGATTCAGGGGTTTGATCCAGGACACTGCAACAGTGTGGATATCTGCAGACACAGGAATATAAAGGATGGTTTTTCTAGTGAATATGGCACCCTGCTGCCTTCTGCAGTGATCATGCAACGTGCTAAGGCGTACACTATGTACATGATGTACGTACCTGTAAATCCACCTCATGAATTAAGCCAGCAGTAAAACACCCAATTCCGCAATATTGCTCATGCTGCTTCCTTCTTATGTTTTTTCTCTACTACCCTCGATGAAACTGAATACAGAACAGCACTGCTCACTGTGCAAGAGTTATGAAGGCGGTGATGAGTTAACCTTCCCCTTTTCAAATGCCAGTGACAAAAGCAGACTGGATTCTGAAGTATAAACAATAAATCCTGGAAATTGAGAGAGGTTGATTAAGGGCAACTGGTCTGTGTGTGTGTGTGTGTGTGGGGTGGGTGGGTGTAGGTGTGTTAGTTTGTGTGAGCATATGGAAATTATTAGATGTGGGCTGATTCAGCATGCTGGTACATATTTGTGTTTGCACGTGAGTGTGTGGAAAGCTGTCAGCCACCTCCAGTTTCAGTATGTCAAGCACCACACCCTCAACCTACACACACAAAATGCTTAAGTATCACAATTTAAAGTAAATTGAATACATCACTGATTTGGTCCTGTAAGAATCCAAGTTCATTAGTAATATACACACCTAAAATGACTTAAAAAACATTTTGAAGGTTTGAGATTTGTTAAACCCTGACCCTATGCCATCAAATACATTGTCTCTTTATATCTTAAAGCTTATTATTACTTTAATATTTTGTTAAATGATGCCTCAACTCGACTTTATGAGTCCCTGAAAAACACATCAAATGAGTTATGTAAATTGACTGTGACACAGGCAATATAACTTCCTACATGAGTTAAAAAGCAGTACTGGAATTGGATCTAGCAGCTCAGCTGCAATTCAAAAACCTGACCAAGAGATAGAAATACATTATTAGCCTCATAAGTCATATTTGTAAAAATAGAGGTCTACAGTATCACACTGTGAAATTACACTCTACCCACTAAGCTGCACAGGACCCCTGGCAGTGCATCTAGAACTGCTGAATACATTAGCCAGTTAATAGGCTAAACCTAAAGAGTAGGAGAGAGAGGAGGAGTGGAGGAGGGAGAGCCAAAGTCAAAGGGCATGAGGGAGACAGGAAGGTCACTGACAAGCAGTTCGAAAGTTTTGATAGAAAAGTGAAGAAAGTTGAAGAGTGGAGTGGAGCAAGAGGAGGAAGGAGGGGGAGGAAAAGGGAGAAAGGAGGGGACGAAAAGGGAGAAAGGAGGGAAAGAGGGAGAGGAGAGAGAGGGGTGAACCTCCTGGAAGACATAAATAGGCAAAGAAGACTTAGAGGTTCGCAGTCACTCTCCTCGACAGCCACATCCACCGCTCTCCTCTCCCCTTCTCCTCACCTCCAGCCATCCTCTCCACTCATCTGCTGCAACCCTCCATTCATCTGGAACTCTGAACAAAATCAGTGAGTAGTTTCTGCAACACATCTTCATCCTGTTGCCACATTACAGCACAGAGATCCTTACATTAATGGAAGTGTCAGCTGTTTTATAGAGGGCTACCAAGTATGCAGGTATAATTATTGGCAATTATTTCTGTAACAGGAATTGTATGCAATCATATTTAAGTGAAAACAAATTCAGATAGCGTGATCAAATATGTGACAAAGAAGTGTGGATGTAACAGATTTTATATGGATGCAGTGTGTTATATTTAGGAGAAAATAGGGAAATTAGGGTTGCCGTGAAATGCAAACATCTGCTGTTAAACATACCCTGCTCTACTTTTGTGACAATATGTAAATTGCAATAGCACCCACTTTCATTTAATCAAAAGTGTAAATGAGTAGATTAAGAGCAAATCTTTGCCTGCACATTTATTAACAGAATTTCATATATTAAGAAGTCTACTTGATTAAGCAAACTGCATATCACTCTATTTGCATGCTGTCCGTGTGTCCATATGTGCTGCTGTGATGTGCTTAATTAAAAATGAATGCCCCAATGGGAACCATTTAGCTCTTCATTAGTCAGGGACTGTCCACACGTATATATGAAAGACTTTTTAATCATATTGTTAAAAGAGAAGAACTTGAAAAAGAAGACCCAAACTAGTCAAAAGTCATTGAAAGAGTTCAGGGAGGTTGGCTATGGATGATATAATGAAGGATACAAAGTTAGGAAAGTCAGCTGACATAGCTTTATTCTATGAGGAAGGAGTTTAGAGCAAACCAGACTGTAACTACTACAACAACAAACACTACTAAATGAATGCAAGATCTCCTTTTGCCAATCATACACTGTTTAACTGAGTTTACAAGTCTTAACATTTAAATGCACAGGGACAGATGTGAAGAAATCCTCTTTGGCAGAATAAAAATAGTTGAATCCTTAGAATGAAGACATTTATGGTAACAATTAGTAAAAGTGCTCCAAATCAGACATCTTGGGGTGTAGCAGCAACAGCAGTAGCAGAAAGCATGAAAAAGTGTGTAGTAGATGGTGATCATTACACATGATACATCACTGAAACGTCACTAACTTTTCTCCTTTCTTATCTTCCCTTTCCTCCTTCAGGTCTTTCATCCTCCCCCAAAATCAACCCTCATTATCATGGACACCACAAGGAACATCCTCTCCATCTCTGAGGCACTCTACCACCTGACTGTCATGATGCTGACACTGGGCCAAGGCGTTCATTCACTGCCTGTTCCTACTGACGTCCCCATGTGCACGGCCTCAGAAACTGCCCAGTACAGGCTAACGTTTTCCGGCAAGTGGACCCAGGCAGCCTTCCCTAAACAGTATCCTTTCTACCGTCCCCCTGCACAGTGGTCAAACCTCATTGGTAAGTGCGCAGCAAACTGGTGTCAAATTGTATTTCATTGGTCCCAGTATTGGCAGAAGATGGGAAACAGTACTGATTGTATGAGTAACAGGTAGCTAATTTAGGAATAGTAAATACAAAGAAGCAAAATGTCCTAGTTGGCCTAGTATAATACAAAATATGAAGTTATGTAACTTGATTAATATCAACAAACAATAAATACAACCTTACTGGCTAATGCAGTTAATAAAGATATCTCTGATAACTGACTACTACCTGTTGCAACAACTGGCTTCCTTTTCCTCTCTCTCTCTGCTCTTAGGGGTGACCCACAGCTCTGACTACCACATGTGGCAGCGTAATGAGTTTGCCAGCAACGGAGTGAGGGAGTTTGCGGAGAAAGGCGAGGCCTGGACGCTTATGAAGGAAGTCGAGGCGGCCGGCGAACGCATCCAGAGTGTTTATGGGATCCTCTCCGCTCCCGCTGTTATGGGGGGCACAGGCCAGATGAACACTGAGTTTGAGGTTTTCGCCAGGCACTCCTATGTAAGTTTCTCAACGCCTGGTTTCCTTCATTCACAGTCAGGGCATTGAGTATATCAGAGGCCTTTTTCTGATGTTCAGAATGCTTTCCTTAGCCTAGGTCAGAGGCCTAAAGGATTTCTTAAAAATGTTGCCAATCATAGCTTTTATTGGACCACGGATATTTTTTTTCTTATATTCATGTGTAGTTTTAGCCATTATTCCTATTAAATATATTGATATTATCCTACTAATAGACACAGCCTAACAATCAAGTGCACCGATCATGCAAATTTCCAGTTTGACCATATTATAAACTGATTATTTAGAAGTGAAAATTGAAGTTTTTGTAATAAATATCAGAGGTCCTAACTGGTACAACTTTGACCCACCATACTTACTGTAGTTGAGCAGTGTATCATTATAATGGACATTTTAGGTGCATGCACTGTTGTTTAACTTCCAAGTGTTTTACATACCTGGGTTGAACTAGATCAGGGCTGTTGTTACCCCAGTTGAGGCTGTTGCATGTCACTGGACTACGATTATGAGAAACACAGCCAAAACTATAAAAAAGGAGGCCAGGGTTGTTAAAAAAACATTTGTTAATGCCCAAGTGTATTTTAAGCCAAGTAATAAGTTATCACACTACTGCTAATTGTTGATTATAAAAAAAACATTAGATTATAAGAAAGAGCCACATTGTGCCTTTTTAACTAGGCTGATGCAGCAAAACAGTTAATGATACTATAAAACCAGCTCCAGGCTGTTATTTTCCATATCCTACACCCCAAAGAGAGCTTCCCAAATGGAGCAAGCTTAAGTTATGCCTCTACAAAATTGTGTAAAACTCTGCAGGATTTGGCTGTTAAACTTTCTACTACAGAGTCTCAGGGTAGGTCATAAAGTTGGGGACAGGTTGGACCAAACACAATGTTAGGCTTGGACATGAAACGAGACAGAGTGAGGAGGAGGCGAAAGTGTGTCTTGGAGGTGAGAGAAATGGAAAAAAGCCAGTTGGAGACAGAAGATGCTCACCAACACAAAACAAACTATACTGATGCTGGTACTTCAATAACATACACATTTGACAATGGAAAGAATTTGGAGGTGTGGAGTTAGAAATAAGTGAACTTACAGACCTCTGTAGCCCACTCCTCATCTCTACTTGAGGACAGTGGCTTAAGGCTACAATACCCATTACTAGCATAACACATCTAAACCAAACTGTCCGTGGGTATATGTGGATATATATGTGGCACGTTTTAACAAGAAAGACAAATGCATGAAATAAAAAAGACAATATTTCTGGCTCTGCTGCATCAATTTAGATACTGATTCGAACAATGTTATGGGAAAGCAAAACTAAATTGGTGGAGTACTTTAATACTTTACAGGAAAGTTGTGACGAGGTTTTGTAGCCAAAATCAGGTTAATAAAGTCCAAATTTTACTGTAACTTCAAAAGGAATACATTTTTTTCTAGCAGTTCCTTAGCTGTTAAGTTAAATGAATGGATAGATCAAGTATATACATCAATGAATATGAATGTGCAATTAAATATTATGTGCATTATAGCTTTCATTTCCATTTGTAAGTTACTGAATATAAATTAAACAATGATTTCAACTCATTGTCCAAATGACACAAAGTTAAAAAGTTATCCACTGACAAACACTAAGACCAATTCATATATGGGGACATATAATAACCCTTTTCTTCCTACCCATGTCTTTCTCCTTATACCTCTCTTTATCTCCATCTCTAACTCCGACCCACCTCCTCATTTCCCCCTGTCTCTTTTTTTCCTCTCTCTCTATGTTCCATCTTCTCCCCATGGTCTACTTCCTCCTCTTTATCTGCAGCTGTCGTTTATGGTGCATCTTGTTCCAAGCCCGGACTGGTTTGTGGGTGTGGAGAACTTTGACCTGTGTGATGGCGACCACTGGAAAGAGAATGTGTCGCTGGAGCTTTTCCCATTCGATGCAGGAACTGACAGCGGGTTCACCTTCTCTTCTCCCAACTTCGAGACCATCCCACAGGACAAAATCACACAGGTGGGTTAGCCTGAGCCAAGGGCAACATCCTTCAATCTAAAGCCAAAAATCACTAATCGTGTAACCAGGGACATGAGCTAAACATTGTTGATAAAAGCAGTGTTGGCAAGGAGGTCCACATTGTTTTATACCACTTGTGTGTAAAGACGAAGCTAAATCAAATCAATTTGACAACAGAAGATAAAACAAATGCCTTGAAGGCTTTGTTCATCCTAGATATGAAACGTTCAGGACACTGTGTATATAGTGGAAAGTACAAACTATTATCATCATTATCACCATTTGAAATTACTCAAGACACAAAGATCTTATTTGCCAAAAATGTATCTCTTTAACATAACTAAAGGATGTCACATGTACTGTATAACAGTTGATGCCTACTTTTACAAGGTCATTCCTTGTCCATATCCCCTCCATAGATCACTTCTTCCTTCCCTAGCCACCCTGCTAACTCCTTTTACTACCCCCGCCTGAAACACCTACCGCCCATCGCCAAGGTAATGCTGACCAAGATAAAGAAGACCAATCAGATCATCAGCCTGCCTGTGGAGCCCACCCAGTCCAACCAACTGCCAACAGGAAATGAGATTGAGGACAAGCTCATAAGTAAGTAAATACTCTGAATTTTGCACTGGGTAAACTGTGGAATGTTGATGACAATAAGGCACTTGCATAATAACAGTCATAAATGAAAAAAAGAAAAAAAAAACTGAATGGTGCTCTAATTATGATGACTATACTTACATAGAGGACAGATGTGGTAATTAAGTCAGCCCTGTGTTAAAACAGTACAAGGGGTTGTGTTGGTGGGGGTAACAATTGATGACAAAACACTGTACAACAGTTTATAAAGCTAACATAAGAGATTTTTTACAGGAACTCTGGAAAGTTATCAGGATGGCAACAATTTTATCTTTCATCATGATAATCTTTGACCACTATTAGTGTTACGAAGCAGTGTTATGTTATCCACTGCTATAAAAGTTCCTGCCACCAGTTTCCCACTATTTCGCCAATCAACTTTGGGTGACAAAATTGTTCAGAGACTAACCCTGTTCGTTTACTGGAAAACTCAACAAGTTACTCTTTTACCAGGCCAACATGACCAACTAGTAAAACTCAAATATGAATATTTTGCAGGTATAAGATAAACATTTTTAAATACAAATACAAGCACTTACATATAGCCAGCACAGTATGCTGAAATATGGATTAGTAAGATCAAGATGTAAACAACATTTGCATCCACCCTTCCTACCCTAAGCTGCCTCTCTCCACTCACCTTGCAGCAGTCAAATAATTGACACATTTAAAAGAAAATAAATGCTCAAAGTCGCGCAAAAGAACAGATGTAGGATTTCACACAATGCTAGGAGCTGGGGTCTTAGTCTTTTCCTGACTTAAATGAAAGCATTTGGGAACCATTACAGGCCACACACAAACTCAATTACTTCCAACCAGAAACCAGAGAAGCCAAGTGAAGGTAGGGCATCAGAAAATGCCAGGGGCACATCTGGCATCCAGTGGAAAACTCTAAAGACGAGAGACTGAGAAAGTGAGAGAGCATTTTAAGAAAACTAGGTAATAATTCTGTACAGCAACATTTGAGTCGTGACCCAAAATAGGATACAGACACGTATGTTTTAACAAGATCTGGATCCATAAGGTGAAGCTGGGTTTTGTTGGTGTTGGTTCCCAGACAGTTAAAATTTAAGACTCTCTGTTGTACAGATTAGTGGTAACAGTAAAAAAGACCAACTGCAAGTAAGAATAGAAAGAGGGCTTGGAAAAATTAAGACAATCAGTGTGTTGAACTAGAAGTAAAGCCAACAATGCAGTATTCAAAAAACCTGACTCAGACTGTGTGACTTATGTTCTCCAAGGAGGGGAAAAATAACCTTTTATAAATAAATACATCACCACAGAAAGCCAAAACAGATGACTTGACCAGGAAAGGGTTTTTTTGGGACAGGAAAAATGAAATAGATAGCGTGTCAACCTGGCAGTAGAGCTAACAGCACAGTAATCAGATTTAATGTTCAGGTAGACTGTAAAGGTTTGACGAAGCATCACAGACTACGAGTCCGTTCCCCTGACTACCCCACAACAAACAACAGAGAGGGGCCAGGAATCTGTTGGGGTTTCCTGCCTTGATTCCAATGCTCCACCCTACCCCTCCGTCTGTTTTCATCCTTCCGTCTCTTTTAGCCTTGTCCCCAGGGCTTGAGCAACAGTTTTCATTATAGATTAGAAAACACGTTCGGTTTAATCTGTGAAATACAAAAACATAAATCACCTTTGCTTCATCTTACAGCATTGTATCACCTTATCCTTCCCTCTGTCCTTAATAGAAGGGAGACTTGACTTGCTTGGTCCATCCCTCCAGCCGGCAGTCTATCCATGTAGCTTCCGTATCGCCTCCCATCCTTCTGCTTTTCTACTCTTTAACCGACAACTAAGTCTGTGATACAGATCAGCTCTATGGAAGCTCACAACAAGGTTGGCTGAAGTAGCCTAGCAAGTTCACCAAAGGGAGAATCAGAGCAAAACAAGAAAGACATGATGTAACATTGCACTTCAATGATGAGCCTCCTTTCACTGTATTACAGCTGAGGTGCCTTTTAGCAAGGCTCCAAATCCCTATCTGCTGAAGTTGGCTTATTAAGTGATAGCACTATTTACTGTGAGGCAGGGCTGCACTGACAAAGAGCTAACACAGTCAGCAAACTTACTCATAACATGAAGGTTAAAACAAATTCAGAGTCACACTTACATGTAAATCCAGCAGCACAACCACTACCAAGAATCAATCAAACAAGAAGCTATGTGTTCATGCATACATTTTCCCTCTCATGACTACCCCCCCCTTTTCCATTCAAACCTATTAAAAGAAACTCTAACAATATACTATTTAATACTCACAAATATCAAAAATGTACCACTTACAAACAATAAATACAGTAGATTGCTAAAGGAAAGACACAAGCTAACTCTGCAATATTACGAACCAGCCTAAATGTTAATGTGTTATAATTCCCTCCTCTTAATGCAGATACCCCTCTGGACTGCGAGGTGTCAGTGTGGTCTCCTTGGGGCTTGTGCAAAAGCAAGTGTGGAGACTCAGGTGTGCAGCACCGCACACGCTACATCATTATGCACCCAGCCAACAATGGATTAGCCTGCCCCCTGCTGGAGGAAGAGAGGAAGTGCTTCCCGGACAACTGTTTATGACTAGGCCAGGAGAGGAGGAAGAAGAAAGAGAGGAAGGAGAGGAGAGAGAAGAAAGAGAGGAAAGCCAGGAAAGGGAGGAAAGGACGAAGACGGAGAAACAACAGTAAAAGGTCTGCGGCTTATTCACATGAGGCATAAATATGATGAAGCGGACACCCTTATTTCCTCCCTGGCTATACCCTACGTCTGTGGAAATGACTAATGTACTGATTGTCTGTTATATTGCAAAATGTCTTATCCTCAAGACACATCGATAGATCTGACAGCACTAGAGAGGTGTAGTTTGGCGAAATAGCTATTAGATACCACTTCAGTTTTGACAGATTATCTAAATTGTCTGGGGACAGAACAACACTTTTTAAACATTTTAAACATAGACATCAACTAAAAACACATTTACACATTGTAATTGGGTTTTAATTGGACATTTCTGAAGATCACACACACTTGTTTGCCCACAGTGGATTATAACTCCCAGCAGCTTCCATCAAGCAGATTTGGAAATAAATTAATATACAGTAAATGATACTTAAGATCTAAAATCCCTATATCCAAGAAATACTTAGCAGAAAATCATAATAATAGCAGCTCTGGCACAGGGGAAAACATGATGCCTCAATAGTTCCATTAGCAGAAGTATAGTAGTACAAGCAGATAAGTGAGTCAGACATAGTAATGTACGGTCCTCCCCGCATTCAAAACATAATATTCACAGAGACATTGATCGTTTTCTGAAAACAAAGAATATATTTATTAACAGGATTTTTGCCTGTGGTGTACAGTATATTAGATCTGAAAGTAATAAGTTGTATGCCTTTATGTTATTGAAATATTAGTTCAAACGTTTTTTGTAAAAAAAAAAAAAAGAAAAGAAAATGCTAAAAATGTACAAAAAAATCTATGTTTCCTGTATGGCCAATAAAGGTATTGTGACCTCAGTGATAACAGTTTCTTTTAGCAAGAGATTGCATTTACATTATGTATATTTGGAGTCTCATTGCCAAACTTCACATAATCAGAATAACAACTGAGTTTTCCATTTTATAGATTAAAATGCTTTTTTAGTGCCTGACCTTATTGCCTGATCTTTAAATTGGAACCCCAGATTCGGGCTGACTTACATATGTGTTTCGAAAGAAATGACTAACACTGGGGCTGCAGGATTCAATTGAGTGAAGATAGAAAAGCTTTTAACTGGATGACCTGGGTTCAAGCCCCGGTGTTGGCTAAGATTCGCCCTGATGAAGTGTTGGTCATAAAATTGATGAATGTACTGACCAACTATTTAAAATAATTCACCAAATGTTGATTTACATCACGAGGACTGAAATCTCACAGAGCACACTTCATGCTGTGATGTCCAGTGCAGCATGTCCCACCCCAACCTACCCACTTTCTCACCACGCAACACAGAAATCTTACTGCCGCTGACAGATTGAACAGCAATAAGAACTAAACATCTGGTGCGAGAGGGAGATCTCCTTCCGTTTTGAATGATGAAGGAGAGGAAAATTACTGAGACAGAGAATCAGGAGAAACAGGAGCAGATTCATTTTCTGGCTTTCCCTAACAGTAGTTCCATCAGCTGTCTGAGAGAAGTAAGTGTAAAGTATACAAGTACACAGTACTATATGATGAGAATATGTTGCAGCGTGTATACAATACAAGGTATTTTATTGCCATAACCAATCAGGTTTCCAGGATTCTTTTGGTATGCTCAGGAAGCAGGAAAAAAGTGGAAATATATGTCCCCCTGCATAATGTTTATAATATACAACAAACAACAAGATCACATTTTTTTAATTTGTTTCAAAATGAAGGAATTGCTGTAAGAACAAACTAAAGTCGCACTATGTGGTTCACAGTAAATTGCAGATATTAATGATAGTATTCATTACAAGATCGGTTTTGGAATACATTGCAGCGAGACATGCTATAAATCCACTTGCTGAATCTGAATCTATTATTTCAATGGCAGGTATATTAAACGTATTGATTTAGTATTCACACTCTGTAAAACCACTGAAGTGTGGGAGGAGAAGGAAAAACGGATTCTTTGCTTACTTTGAGGAATAAGAACTTTTGCAGATGCTAAATATGAGAAGGACTTATTCTGTGTGTGTGGGGTGTGGGTGTTTACTTTAAAAGTGACCTCATCTAGGGTTAGCATATGGCAACTGTTGTATGTAATGGTTTGGATTACAATTTCCACTAAATTTCTGAAGACATTTGAATCTTCTTTCATACTGTGGTAAAAGACAGACTAGTAATCCTTACTGCGTTACTAGGTTAAAAGGTGAACACCATATTTTACTAATAAAAATTAAGTCAGTAGGTCAGATGAGAAGTGCATGTCTAATTTGTCAAGATAAACTAATAATCACTATACCACAGCAGTCTGCTCATACATATTCTCAACCTAGAGGGACAACCAAATAGATAAACACCTTCGTGGATATGTTACTTCCTGCATCTTGTTGATAGCTAGTGATATATCCCTCAAGGCACAGTTCAACATCTATCACTTTGGATTTAGTGTAGTTAATGCAGAGCAGGCACTTGGCCCTGCGATGGAAATAAGTGTACTGCAATAAATATTTTCTGTTTAATAGCAAGGAAATATATAAATGTTGCATGTGCCAGAGTGCTACTCCTACTTCCATGTTGGTGTATTATGAGCACACTGTTCGATTATCTGTATCTGCAGCAAGTAGTCAGTCCCAGTCAATCACTATTCTTAACAGCTTTGCTATTGGCTCCCAGTTTAACCAGTCACAAAACGACCAGAATGTCTCGTCACACAAAGCAGCACCTGTGAGTTTCTCACACTCAAACTGTCTCCCTTATAGCCTTCCACTTTAAATACACGCTATAGGACATGAGTGTTTGGCTAGTCGATGAAAAATACCTCAATCCTGAGCTAGAGTTCGCAGATCTACAAAAAAACGTCAACCTGGAACTACAGGCCAACATTTGGACGTCACATGTATTGTAATTTAATAGCTCATTGTTAACTGAAAATGGGTTTGCGAGGCATTGGCTTTCTTCTGCAGTGTTACCTGATGTTGGCAGCAGCCATGTATTTTGATCTCGGAGAGCAGGAGGAAAAATGCATCATCGAGGAGATTCCTGAAGACATGCTGGTCACTGGTGAGTCCTGGAGAAGGGAATATTCCTGTTGTTTACAATCTGTAGAATTAGATTTGGAAAACTGCACTGTAAATTGCCACGTGATGGTTAAATCACACAGTGATGTTATAGGCAAATTCATGATAGTGTGTCTCTTAATACAGCGAGTGCAAAGGCCATTTATGACTTCCAAACTGCCGAATAAGTACAGTCTTTGTGAAAACTGATTTTATCCTTGCTTTAACAACATATAGCCATGCAAATATATGTATATATCTGTAGAGCATTTGTTTTAACAGTAACTTGTCAATGAATGTATATATTACATACTATATTTTGTATACCTTAAATATAATTAATTTTAATGTAAATCCCAATTTAAAATGCATAATTTCTATTCCCTCTTTATGCTCAATCTAATCCTTATTTCAAATGTTACAAGCTGTATAATGCCTTGACTACTACTGTGTGGGATTGATATACAAACTGTATCTTACCTTCAGGTTATTTCTTGTTGGAGCCTTGGGATTTGAAGGCGTATTCCCACTACCCTCAACTCGGCGTCACTGTGACAGTCAGAGACCCAAACCATGAGGTACTGCACTCACAGGAGAAGTTTATCACCAAGCCAGCATAATACAAACATGTGTGTGTGATGGTACACTAAAACATGTGCTGGCTGGTTTACCCATTCAAACCAAACCCAAACAAGGATGACATTTAACACAGTATTACTAAAAGGTACCCTGCCACACAAAACTGTTTTTGCAGGCTTTCTATACCACGCAAGAATTGCTTGAAACAAGGTAACCAAGGCATTTTTTCCACAAAAAAATACGTGTGGCAGGGTACCTTTAAGATTAGCACTGCAGCATAAGCTTTTATCTCTGTTATTGTACAATAACATTAGTCTCACACCTCCAGTTCGCCAGTGCTGGAAGAAGTTTTTTAATCATTTACTTAACGGGGCTGTACTCAACATTCAGAACATTAATATAGCAGCAAATAAATACGTGCTGTGTAAAGATATAGTGACTAATGGCATCCTGAGCAGAGAATGAAGTCACACTCTCTCTAAGTGTGTTGTAATCTGAGTTTCTGTGTTTTGACAACTGGTCTAGCTGCACGTGCATGTTAGTGCATGTGGCCCTAAAAAACAGTATGTATTGGGGAATGGTCTGTGGGGAAGCACAGTGGGTCTTGTGGAGGCAATCCCACGCACGCTGTTTTTTTTTCAGTATTTCGAGTACAGCCCCTTTAAGTAAAAGTAGTGTTATTACACTGTAGAAACACTCGATTACAAGTAAAACTGCATGCTTTGCACTGTATTCAAAATGTTGGTAAAAATTTAAAATAAAAATAAAGTACAAAAGTCAGTGTTATCTTATTTTATTACACGGCTTGTTTAAATCCGACGGCATTCTGTGGTCTCCTAATTATAAATTTAACTTTAATTTATAACAGACCGTTGCCATGCATAGGAGAGCATTGCCCTGGAACTACAGCTTGCGCGTCTCCCCCGCTTTGGTCCCCCTACAGGATGTCTCATTGGAACTACAGCCGCGCGAGCTGTAGTTCTAATGCGCGGGAAAAGTTACATAGTATGCCTTTAATAGCCCGCTAGCTCACTTAATAATACCTTAGGTTGTGTCAACCCGCAGTGATTGAAACAGCACCTGGTTGAAGGAATTTGTCTGCCTAGCTAGAGATAGCTGGGCAGCACCCCATAGATGAGGAAATGTTGGCCTAACAGTGTCTTTCCTGCTCTCTAGGTTCTGATTTCCAAACGCTACGGTAAATTTAGTAAATTCACCTTCACAGCTCACGCCTCTGGTCAGCACTACCTTTGCTTCCAAACCAACTCCACAAGGTTTTCTGTCTTTGCTGGAGAGAAGCTGGTGAGACCTATGGAAACAAACAGAAAATGTATTTTAAAAAGGAGGGGGAAAAGCAGCAACACATACAGTATTACAATATTATATTGAACACTCTGTCACGTCTGTGAATTGTGTGCAGACTTATCACATATTTGTAAAATGAAAAAAAAAAAAAAAAAAAAACTATATTTCCTAATTTGTGCTGCACAGAAGCTACATTTGGACGTTCAGGTGGGAGAGCACTCGATTAACCCCAAAACCGACAAGACCAAAGACAACATGGAGACTCTGGAGAACAGCCTCAGCCACCTCATTGATCAGATGATGTACATCATCAGGCAGCAGGAGTACCAGAGGGTAAATAAGTATTTTACTGTCCTGTCGTCAGTGGAAAGAGTAGAAGCAGTGTGGAATTTGAAAAGTCAACGGTATGAGGTATGAGGATTATCATTCAGCGTGAACTTAAATAAATACTGCATACTCTACTAATGTTACAAAATGTAAGTTATTTTTCTATTTTCTCCATGTTTCACATTCCCTCCTTTCATTCAGGAGAAAGAGGAGGTGTTTCGTCAGATCGGGGAGGACACCAACAGTAAAGTGCTATGGTGGGCTGTGGTGCAGACCTTCATTCTGCTGTCAGTTGGTTTCTGGCAGATGAAACGACTCAAAGACTTCTTCATCGCCAAGAAGCTGGTCTGATGATGAACTCTGACCTGTCAGCAGATGACCGCATGTCCTGCCCATACCTGTCCAAATATATACTTTGTTGCCCTTAAAACAGAAGGCTATTGCATAAGGCTGGACTGTAATCTTGAATTGGGCTCATATTCCCACACCTGTTTATGCTTCTGTTAAAATAAATTGATATCGTATAACTGTTTGGCCCCCATTATAAGCAAATGTACACAATGTTTATCAGGACTGAACACACAACAACACAGGACACTAAAGCAAAGTAATAATATAAAAGGAGCATTGTTTAGTCAATATTTCCCTGACATGACATGACTTACCTCATGTTTAAATATTTTACTTTACTTACTGAAAAAGTTGTATTATAGTTATATTTTATTGTTTTAATGCATCATCTAGCTAACGATAGTCTTGTATCTTATGGATACATGTAATTAACTAGCTAGCTAAGTTAGTTCATAGGTAAAGTTAACATTAGCGATAACAGAGTAAAACACTGACGTCGTTAGGTGCTAGTAACGTCAAATATAAGGGGGAAATGTATTATGACGTTAGCTAGGCTGGCAGTTATTTCTGATATTTTTTTCAACAGACAATGCCTGTAGTTTGGTAACGTTACAGTAAGTAGTTTTAAATTATATAAATAAATATAAATATATTATACAATAAATTGAGAGAGCAGCTGTACCATATTTTTGCGCTGCGCTTGCCGCTGGGTTCAGCGCCCTAAATTCAATCAGACCTAGCGATAGTTAGGTTAGGCTCCAACACATCCGTTTAAGCTAGTTATCGCTACCTATACGTTAGCATTTAGCTTCACTTGCCTCGGGATATCCTAGGTAACGCAAAACATCTACATATAACATTAACGTTAACTAACTGTAAGAAGGGGTTAGCGGTGTTATACATGTAAACATAAATGGGTCTAAAGCACTCAATGAAAGTGTAGCTAATACCAAAACCAAATTCGTTAACGATTAACAGTTAGCTAGCTACCTAGTTAGTCAACAAACTAGCTAGCTAACCCCTAGCAACAACGAGTTAGCAAAGTCAGTTAACCTAAACCCAACCTTATCTTCTTGCAGGTCTTCAAATGGCTTACTGGATCTGTTGCAACTCCTGCTTCCTCTCCCTCAGTGCTGAAAGAAAACTAGCTGTCACAACCTGTGGCCATATCATCTGTAGTATCTGTTATCAGAAAGGTAGACAGGTTTATGATACTAATCACTGTTGTGTAACGCTATGTTTGGATAGCTAGCTAGTGTTTAACAGTTCAGCGCCATATCTTTACTTCAGTTGTACCAGACAGGTGAAAGTGATTAAACAGGGACATCTGTTGGACTTCAAGGGGTATTGCAGCGCTGATGACTCAGTTTTACATCAGGGTTTACCATACTGTCTATGGGGTTTACTCAAGCCATGAGCTTAAAACTAAACCTTTCCACGCCTAAGACACAAACGAGTCTCCCAGTAAACAAACTTTCCCTTAAGAAGACAATTTTGACAGTATTTATTCATCACACTTTGATGTTGTTATTGTCCAGTTTTATGTAACAGCAGAGGGAGTGGAATCTCTCATCAAGTCATGCTCTGTTAGTGTCTGCTTCTCCTCATATACTCCAGAGTAAAATTACACCATTCAGCATTGGATATGGGATACATACAGGAGAGTACTCTCCTGGAAGTCCCTTGGTCCCACTTTGGGAGCCTCTAATCATATTCACAAGGTCTAATCTCAGTCCGACTCTCAAGAGTTTGATTTTAATTTGCTCTGGCTTTTGGGGGTTACACTTACTGTAATTAATTTTGTATCTCAGGCGCCAGCAATTTGAAACCCTAATTTTGTTCAGTTCTTGTATTGGATTTAGAGTCTACACGTCCTCTTATTCAGTATGAGCCTTGAACGATTATGCATTTTCTTCCATATATAATTGAAACTTTTCTTTTAGGCAAACCAGGTCAGTGTTTAATATGCAACACCAAATGCCAAATATCACCTCTCACTGACAAAGTAAGCATCATTCTTCTCATTTAATGGCATCCTTGGGTGGCTGTGGGGCTGTCTGCATGGGATAACATCACAACAGACTGATATCATTTCACAGTCCTACTGTCATTACAGACATGTGAAATATCTTTGTTTCAGAGCAGCTCAGAGGTGAAGGCCCTGTTCTCCGACATCAATGTTGTGGCAACCAAGCACTTCACGGAAATCAGCAAAGTTTGGTCATTTTCTATTCCACAAAATATTAAAAACAGTCTTGTTAACTGTTCATATCAGTTCAGGAATAGGGTCTGTCTCAGACAGTTCATGGTGGTTTGAGTTATATATACAATACATGTTTTATATAGACTTTACATTAGACTTATACTTTCTTTCTTTTCTTTCTACTCTATACTTTTGTCAGGTTCTAATGTTCCAGGCAAGACATCAAAAGAGACTGTTGACCTACTACCAGCAAAGGGTGTGAGAGTTTGTGTGTGTGTGTGTGTGTGTGTGTGTGTGTGTGTGTGTGTGTGTGTGTGTGTGTGTGTGTGTGTGTGTGTGTGTGTGTGTGTGATGAACATTTTTTGAACCCCCCAACCATGTTGAAAGTACAATTTAATTAGTTTCCTGTTCTATTTGCCTTCTAAAATAGAGATTAACACTACTACTGTACCAGTTCATTACCAACCATTTGATCAATTACAGAATGAGAAACTAGAAGATGTGTTAGTCAAGATGAAGCAAGAAATGCAGCAGATGGCAAAGTAAGTTAAACCATAAGTTTATAATAAGTTCATGCATTTTCATAGATATTTTTTAAACTGCAGTTAATGAAAAGTTTGGTGCCTTTCTTTATATTTTAATGTTTTCCTTTTAAAGGAAGCTGAATGAACAGAGTGCCTACATCACTAAGCTGGAAAACTCTTTTCAGCATCAGAGGTACAGCACAGAGTAGATACTTATTATATATATATATATATATATATATATATATATATATATATATATATATATATATATATATATATACTTTTTAAGAATAATCATATTAGATACATGCTGAAGTTCTAATAATGGGATATTAAAAGATGAGTAACCCATCCCAAAAAAAAACATCTGTAGTATCGCTCATGTGTTACAATTTTATCATTCTCCTTGATTTCATACCTTTTTAAGAAATGTTTCAAAATGTTTCTTGGGAAATCACTTTGTAACTTTGATTTGTAGCTGACAAGTTTTCCTTCTTTAACAGCCACAATGCTGTGTCTTTAACTGTTCCACAAACTGGTCTATTCAAAAAAAAAAATCTTTCATTTTCCAAAGCATTTGGCTGATGTTTAATTTTAATTTCCCATTCTGTAGACTATCTTTTCAGCATCCTTCATTTGCACAGGATTATCAAATGTCATACTGCATGCATCAGTGATCATAATGCTCATGAAATAAAAGACTAAAATTAGACTAAATCTAAAGTAAAACTTGCAATGATTTGGAATGAAATGGCCTCTTTGAGTTTGGCAGCATCTTAGCATATAAAGTTATTTACCACCAGCTGGCTGTTATTCCTCACCTCTCACTAGGTGTCACTCCTGCCACATCTACTCCTGGAAAGTTACAACCACGATCAACACTGAATTAGTTTAAAGGGACAGGTTTATTTTTCTTTTATAGACATACAGAAGAGATCTGTTTTTATGGTACTTAAGTGCAAGTTCTGGATCAAACATTAATATGTATCTGTAATATTACAGCCTACAGTGTTGGATAATATTTAGATTATCCACATAGAGCTCTACATCATTCACTTATCATTCATGAGTACTGCAAGTCCTTTTTAAATGTTCTGTAATAAACAAACTAAAGGTACAAATACTGTAAGAAAAAACTCTGACCTAACTTCTTATTAAAGATTGTTTGTCTGGCTTAATGGGGAGAAGAGTTGTCACCCATTCTCTTATTCTAGGACTCAAAACGACAATTGATTGATTTGTTAACGTTGTTTATTACTGTTCTCACTCAGTGCCAAAGTTTCATCAGGGCCTCAGATGAGCCACAGTTCCCATACTCCACATGGACATAAATCAGGTAAACAACAACATCATCATAATTTTAGGTCATCATGTGCTCTACTCAAATCAGGGCTGTAGGCAAGACCACTTAAGTCTGAGACCAAGACAAGTGAAGTCCAAGACAAGTCCAAGTCGACAAGTCCCAAGTCTGACCAGATCCAATGGGCTTGAGTTGGAGTCAGGACCATGTTCTGAATAGCAGTTCCCATTAAGTAGTCTTCATTGTTGTTTCACTGTTGTTCATTGTAAGAGTCAAATGTGATATAACTTCAATCACTTTATACATTCTTTTTGGTTGTGAATTTGCCCAAATTTGCATTGTTTACTAAAATTGGGATTATGATTTCAACCAAAGAGGAAAAAAAACACTGGGGGACTAGAAACAGACACCTTTGAGATAATAGTTAAAAAACATTTTGAGACCAGACTCACAAACAAATACTAGTAATAAAAAATAAATACAAAGATTACATCCCCAAAATTGTATAAATCAGGATTCAACATTATTATTGTTTTTAAGGCGGACCAATCAAGACTATTACTTCTTGCATTACGCCTGATTTACAAAGCTCTATACTACATGTAGTAAGAAGATGCACAGCCAAGCAGGATTGGCTAGTGGCTGAAAATCAAAACAAATTAGACCACTGACTGACCATAAAACTGGTTCATGTCCCGTCTTGGTGGTCATATCACTAAACCAGGTTTTTTCCTAAATTCCCTCAATGACCGCTAATGTCTCATTATCATTAATAGAGTATGGTGGCTGTTAATGTTGTGTTTCTTGGTGTCAGTCCTACAGATCCAGTATACCTCCCCCATGTCCCTCTCAAGACACTCTTCAGGGACTAATATGTGAGTTTTGTCCTTTCTTCCCTAACTGTTCACTGTATTTCTGAACATCTCAGTCTGTGTTTCTTTTTACTCTGCCCTTAATAACCTCTCACTATAAGAGCGAAAGAGAGAGAATGTAGGAGGTATTTCACAGTACAAACAAGCTATATCCTGAGTTCAGCCCCAAGTTCTTATGTTAGCTTTAGCTGCTGTATAGCTTTGCCCTGCCCTGTGGTTATCTACACAGACACACACACACCTGAATAAGCTACAGTAAGCTTTGCTTGGGTTTAGTCAAGATTCCCTATTGGGTTTCCCAGACACCATTGACACAGGATTGATTGTCTGCTTGAGTTTAATAGTACTCATGTTGTTTCATCCACTGAGACTTTAGATTCTTCTACTGAGCAAATAGATGACTGACAGCGGATATTAACCCCATTTGCAGTACTACCGCCACGCCTGCAGGGTCAATTCAGTTTTGACTTTGAAAGGAGTTGTTATAGAAATAAAATGCTATATAATAAAATGATTTTCAAAATATTTAGATTTAAGTCACTAAATAAAATAAAAAATCGGACCCACAAAATCAAAGAGTTTCATTAGGAGCCTTGATATTTTGCAGTTGTTCTCAAGTTTTGGAGAAATGCATGACGATTTCAGTAAATAAGCAAACAAATATGATATGGTTGAATAAACATGATATGGTTGAATAAACAACCAGTAAAAATAAAAAACCAATGAATGCATAAAATTATTAAAAAGAAATCTGTTTAAAAAATCAAATACTTAAAATGATGTGTTTTTTTATGAATTTGCAAGGTAAAAATCAGTCATGTAAAAGCATGAAATTATCTCACTCTAGTGTAATAATAAATAAAATGATCAACTTGCATTCTATTTTACATCACAATAATGTACTGCAATGTCTGTAAAACTATGAATGTTGCTGTTACATATACATTTGGCTTGTTATTAAAAAGAAAGTTCAGGCACCACTGCAGTGCTCAGCCAACTGAACCCAACAGGACTTAATGAAGCATGCTCTCATGTCTTGCAGCACTGAAAACATGGAGCTGGATGAAAGAAGTCTGTTCAGGAAAGTAAGTGTCATTATTTTCCATTTTCTGCTGTACAGTTTGTGTAATGTAACGTATCAAGATTATACAGCATCTTGACTTTTAGTACATAAATAAAAGTGTTTAAAAACGAGCAAATTAAATATAATGATTTGTTTCTGTCTTTCAGCCTAACACTGTCCCCAGACTGTCATTGATCAGTCCTCCACAAGATGGACGGATGGGTATGTGCTTTGCTGTGCCTATCATAAAATGTAGCTTTTGGTACTCACTATAGGAAGAGCTGTTGTCCATGTCACATTTAGCTCATAACCTTGGATCTACTTTGGTGGCTGCTCTGTTAGGACATTATACCAGTAAAATCACGTTCAGTGGGTTGACGCCTAATATCTATACAAGCAAGGCACTAAAGGCACTTTAAGAAATGACACGTTACCTAGCATGTCACACAATAAAGTCTCTCGGCCAAAGGTATGCATCTAAAGTTGCATATTTATAAACAAGATGTCACACTGACACAGACATAATTGCACTATAATCATCTGTCAAAACCATCTTGCAAACTTGTTTGGTGGTTATGGACGGTTGACCACCCACAGTGATTAAACTGATACAGATGTTGGCTGTTGTTATGTTTAGGATTACGTCTATTGAGCTCCTTCTCTTTGATTATGTACTTTAATCCCTTAAAGGATTTGACCTCCATTGTGGAAGATAAAATAGGTGACAGCCTTCAAATGTTATTAGGATTGTGTAGATCCTTACTAAATCTGTGTGAGCGTTTGGTTTAGTAAATATTGCATTGAAGGAAAACATAATATTTAAAGAGCAACAGATACGTTGGGCACAGACAATGAAATGTGTTGTTATTACTACAAATGGCATGTGCCATTTATTGTAAAGCTTTCTGGAGCAGAAGGTTGTGTACATGCTGTTGATGTTTTGCCTTGTTGGGTAGCAACATCTACATTTGTGCGTGACAATTGGAAGATGATTTCCCCCATTTACCTTTGTCTTCCTGGAGGATTTTCCAAACTAAACTTGCAGCATGTTATGGAAGAAGAGACACATAAGCCTATAATAACCCAGAAATATCTCAGGCATTTTAAAAATCTTTATGAGCCAAAATGATCCAAATTAACGTTGGCTCTCTCTGGTGTTATGTTTAGGCACCATCCCTCACAGGTCGTCCAATCACAACACGTTGGCGAACCATTCTGCATGCTCTGCCACAGTCAGGTGACTCATTTCATTCATTAAAGGCATGATAAAATCCAAATAATGCAGATTACTATTTTACATATCATAACTTATACAAGCTAAGCTATTTCAACTTCACGTTGACACTATGAGCAACTTGTCTGACTGACTGTGAGTCTAACAAGATGCTGCAAATCACACAGCCCTAATCGCACATACCTACATCACGCTACTCACGAGCACACCAAATCTTCGGCTGAGAATTGTCCCCAACAGATACACTATTTACTCCTATTTGAGTGACATTTGCTAGTTTTAGGAAATGACTTAACCTTTTTAAGAAACGATCATTTTAAAGATAAGAAAAGCTGGGAACATTGTAAAGTATTTAGAGACAGACTAACTCAGTGTTGCTTTTGGTAATTTAATGGTATTTCATGACAAAGTCTAAATGAACTCTCCTCTCCTCTCCCAGTCGTTTTCAAGGATCTCCAGTGACCCCAGATATTTCATACGACCAGAGTTCTGGATGGAAGTCTCCCATCTTCAAACCTCTCTCCTCCTTCAGACACTCCATGTCCTCCCTGGTTTGCCCTCCTCCTTAAAAAACACACACATAAACTGACATGAAGCCTTTTAGAGGAAATACACCTGGCCACTGACGTGTATATAGAGGTATTTACGTCTTTCACAACCTAAAATGAGTCACCAAAGAGTTTGTGTAATGTGTTTTAACGACCCTGGAATCACAGATGAAATTTATTCGGCTTGTATTGTACTGTACATTGATGACTAAACTCTTTCTGTGTTGTTGAATTGGCTCACAATGAATTAAAGGGATGAAATGATGACACAAGTCTGGTTGCTTTTAAATGAAATATAGTGCACAGTATAGTTGGTCGCATGTGAGGTTATCTACTAGAGTTAGAGTTGTTTAGCCGTGTTGTTTTGAAAGTGAACTACTTACACTAATCCAGCAGAGAGACCTACAGGCCTCAACGTACAGAGCTGACAAGCCTCTCGCCGAAGGCACAATCTGACGTCATGCTCACTCTGCTGCACCAGCACCTGTTCAATTTACAAAGATAAACTGGGATTATGTTCACGAAGAAATACGTGCATTTACTGGATTCTACAAGACAAGACTTCAAGGTTGACAGACAAATGCTGCACTGGCATCAAGAAAGCCCTTTAGGCAGCGATGTAGTTAACTACCCTCAACAATAGTCTCCGCGCTCCTGGCCTGCTGCTTGTGACTTCAGTAACATGACTCGTGATTTTACCCTCAAATCTTGTTACAAAACAGCTGCAAGTAAAGGCAAACCAAAGTGTAGCCAAATAGAAACGTGATATCAGCTAAAGTCATTGCAAGGAAAAGCTGATGCGGTGAGGCGGGTGGCGAGGATGGCCAGATGTGTTCAGACAGGTCCATTCTCTCTTTGTTGACCCGCGCTTTTGCCTCTATTGTTCCGGGTTGTCAGGGTGTTGAATGGTGTCTATTGAAGAGGGCTCAGGTGTGAGACTGTGTGTGTGTGTGTGTGTGTGTGTGTGTGTGTGTGTGTGTGTGTGTGTGTGTGTGTGTGTGTGTGTGCGTGCATGCGTGCGTGTGTAAAGTTAAAGTGTATTGTACAGAGTCAGTAGGCCTGATCCTCCTCCGCGCTCTAGTGGGATTTGAAGTCGTTTCCTGTTTTTTAAGGTCCACTTAGAGAGAAATTGCTCTCCAGGGCAGACTAAGCTGTCATGGTGTCACACTCTGACAGGGAGAAGACTAAATCAGAATAATCTCTCCCTTATGCCCACACACACTGGGTCATCTCTTGTTCTGTACCTTTCAAAATCTCCTTCTCCCTCTTTATCTGCCTTC
>NC_041340.1:11500159-11542659 GCF_004354835.1 Perca flavescens
AAAGCCAATCTCTGTGTGATGTTTTATGTGAAATCTGTATATTGCTGTCTACAGGTCCAGCACAGACAGAGTCGAGGGCTTGTGTTCCTCTGGTAGCCGTGTGTCCACCCAGCTGCAGCTGTAACAACAACATTGTGGACTGTCGTCGTAAAGGCCTCACTGAAATACCAGCTAACCTCCCTGAGGGCATCGTGGAAATGTAAGACTGCTTCATTTTACTTAAATACTACGTGTGACATGCAAAGCACATTTTACACATCATTTCTGTTACCTTTAAATGTCTTTTCACACTTGTATTTTTGTTAGTTAGTATAGTTATCATGTGTTGACCTATTTAAAACTGTATTCTGCTATACCATATACCATAGTTTTTAACACATTTTAGGGGATGACTTGAGATTTTAAAGGGTGCCATGCCTGAAAAAGGTTAGGTTGAGAAATGCTGTTCTAGTCTACTGAAGGAGGCATTTTGAAGTATTTATAAGATTAAAAATAGCAATATCCCCTTTGAAAAAAAAGTAAACCTTATAATACTTCATCCAAACACACACACACACACACACACACACACACACACACACACACACACACACACACACACACTTTTGCTCACAAACACACAGTACACTCAGTTTCACTTTACACAGTTTCACAGTTGATCTTTGGATGCTTTGACACTTCACCATGAACTAGACCTTACATGTAACCCAATCTGTGGCAGACTGTGAGATTTGCAATGGTATCTTGTTTGAGATTGCAGCAAAACCTTTTTTTTTTACATACTCATACACTTTGCCTCCTCTTCTATCTCCCTCCTCCTTTCTATCGCTTACACACATTTATTCTTCTATCTCCCTCCTCCTTTCTGTCTCTTACACACATTTAAACACACATACACCACAGTGGGACGTGTTTAATATCCGTATTGATCGTTGTACCCTGTTTGTTCGTACAGAGGACAGCTGGTTGATTGCTCTTTGAGTAAGGGAGTATTCTCCCCCGCAACGCTATGCCAATATCGCTATACCTCCCCAGCATAAGTAATAGATTCACACACACATACACACCAATGTACACGCAAATGTGCAGACACACCAGTTTTATATGCGCAAACAAAGTACGTACTTGGGCACAAATTACAGGTACACTCACATTCTGGGAAGGTCAAGCACACACACATACATGCAGTGCCACAGGCACCATAACATATCTGATTACTGTAAATCTTGGAGTCACACAAACAGAATTAGCATTTGATCCATTTTAATAAATGATGTTGCTGCAGACAGAAACAATATAGTATAATAGGATGATGTACTGTCAGTCCTCCAATAGGGACAAAGTCATCTTTCTGTATGCTGGTGACACGGACCACTGTGTTTGTGTGTGTGTGTGTGTGTGTGTGTGTGTGTATCTGTCTCTCTGTGCATGTCTGCACACACTCATCCCATTGTGAACATGCTCACCTGCCAAACCCATCTCCTGTTTCAGTTGCCATTTACTTTAATCGCCGCCTCACCTTATTGATTTTTGATATTGCCTCTTAAAATGTATTTCCTTTAATACATCCTTTGATATTGAGCCTCTAAATGTCTTTGACTCAACCTTGTTTTAAATCCCCCAGATATAATTTGTTACTTGTTGTGTGTGCAGATTGTCTCTGTCAATATCAGTACATCTTTGATTTATTTTGACCCCTCAGTAGAAGTAAGGTGTTGTGGCTTGCCAGGGGCGTGAGGTGTGGGGATTCAGAATGGGACATGAGCCAAGAATGCATTTCATTTTAAAAACACAGTTACAGGGTGGCAGTCACAAGTGGGTGTAAACATAGTGTAAATGTCATGAAGTATATTGGTCGTATTTACCGCAAAGTGACTAACAGTGGTTAAAGACGAACAGTGATACAAGACAAAGATAGATAGATAGATAGATAGATAGATAGATAGATAGATAGATAGATAGATAGATAGATAGATAGATTTCTATCACAATTTCTATCATGGGAGAATAGTAAAGAAAAGAGAAAGAGAGGGATGGAGGGTGGAGGTCAAGAGCAGGAGAGGGTGGGGTCTGAAGAGGAGGAGTAGAGGAAGAAGAAGGGTGGATTAGTTCCCATTTATCATTCTGACAGCTGACCCTGTGGCTGGCCTTGGGACCTCACTGCATCCTCCTCCTTCTCCTCTAGATTTTTTCTCTCCTCTCCTCTGTTGTCCACTCTTTGCCACTCCTCTGATTTCTCCACTCCTAATTTCCCACTTCTTTCTTTCATTTTCTGTAATTTCATGCTACACACCATGACCTTTTATTCTCATCTCCTCCTCTGACTCCTCTCCATTTCTACTACTACTTTCACAAGGAGGGATGGAGAAAGCATGAGCTACATAGATAAATGTGTTGCCTAGGCCATCAGGAGAGCAGAAACTAAACTACAGTACATTTCCCCAAAAGAGGGCTTTGTGCCTAGTTCTGATGGCTCCCCGCATGATAATTGATAGAACACTACCAGAATGGTGTAATGAGTCTGCAATCTGCCATTTGAAGAGATGAAATAAATTCCCTTTGGCCCTTAGCCTGAAAAAGTTGAGGAATCTAATGTGTTCACAAATACAGTCTGTCTGCATCTTAAGAAGAGAGTGTTGTGGCTCCATCAAAGGAGTATATGAAATATTGAAAGAAGGAGAAATTATGATTGGTAACAAGAAATTGTTAATATACTGCTGTCAGTTACAGTTAAACCAATTGCCCCATGTGCAAATTGTGCACTGAAACCTGTATTTTGCTGTGGTTGAGTGACAGCAAGTTTGATGTTGCCAGTTAGCTTGTAGTTGTCAGTCTCTGCCATTGGTGACATTTATCTACATTGCTGCACCTAATGAATAATTTTGACCAGAGTCTTACTGAACAATTGTGGTCCCCAGTCCAGCTTTTGGTTGCTCTGATTCTCATGTTGGTCCCATGTAAGCTCTGCTGAGCTTCAAAATTCAACCCCTTCGTTTCTCAGTGATCTTGACTGGCCCCTGCTGCAAAGCGTTGACCGACCTGCAGAAATATTGTGTAGATGTTGATTGGAACAGCCACCTTTTGATCTTTTTGTGCACTTGTGCTTGACTGACTTCATGATAACCAATTTATTTTCTGTCCTTGGGAAAATTCAGCATCAAAAAGCAATACAGTTAATTTATAGTCTAATGTTGAAGTTGAATTCAAATTGTCTCATTGTATGTTTTAGGGGTAATGTGCTTGTTGAATTAATACAAAGGGACTGTTAAAGATCTAACTCCCTATTTTCTCACCCCCCTCCCTTCTCTCTCTCTCTCTCTCTCTCTCTCTCTCTCTCTCTCTCTCTCTCAGTCGCTTGGAGCAGAACTTAATTAAAAGTGTCCCAGCAGGAGCCTTTTCTGTCTACAAGAAGCTCAAGAGAATGTAAGTCTGTCTGGCTAAAACTGCATACACAGTCTCAACCACACACATATACGTACACATGTACACAGTTGGCAATCATACAATTAACAACTGTAATTAACAGACGCATAATGACTTACTGATGTCTATAACATATACTGTGAGCTATAGTCAAAAGGAGGGCATATTCATATCAATCTGAAGTCCAAACCAGCCTGCCCACACACACAAACACACTCATACTCTCACACAGTTCATCTCTTCTTGTCTCTTTTACATACACCCACAGACATAAAATTCATGGGTGAAAAATGACATTATAATGCAAATGGCGGAAAATGCCACACTTGCAGACTTGTGCAAGGTTGTAAGGTTAGCCGCCCAACCACCCACCCACACGCACACACACACACACACACACACACACACACACACACACACACACACACACACACACACACACAGGGTGTGTGGAGTTTTAACCTCCACAGAAGTGTTAAATAATATATCTTACAGCGGTGGAAGTAAATGACACAAACTGCACTTAACATGCCACTACTTCCAGTTTCTCTCTCTCTCTTCCATGCTCTCTCTCCTGTCGCTTCACTTCTTTCCCTCACTCTGTCCATCACTCCCTCTCTCTCATTGACTTATACATGCAGCCCTTCATACTTTCCTCTTTTTACTCCTGTCCCCTTGCCTTGACCTCTGCTGATGTATTCTCCCATGATCATTTGTCAGACAGTTCTAGGACACAGAGAATGAACCCCATTACTGTGTATTACAGTAATGCAGTTATCTCTTCTCTCTCTCTCTCTCTCTCTCTCTCTCTCTCTCTCTCTCTCTCTCTCTCTCTCTCTCCCCAGTGACTTGAGTAAGAACCAGATTTCTGACATTGCTGATGACGCTTTCAGCGGCCTCCGCTCACTCACCTCACTGTAAGTATGACACGAACATGCAACACACACACACACACACACACACAAACGTGTGTGTGTGTGTGTGTGTGTGTGTGTGTGTGTATGTGTGTGTGTGCGTGTGTCTGAGGGTGAATGTGATAAGAACATGAAGGACAGTTTAATTTAAATCAATCTGGAGCATGAAAATGAGACAGACAGACAAGAAGGGGTAGACAAGGTGAACTCTGGTGAACACACACCGAGTCAGTTGAACAGGAATGTCACTGAGAGGCACGACTTCTGCAACTTCTGGGGCTAGCTGAGGTGTGATAGCAAAGTATAAAATTGCTCAAGTGAATTAAATTGCTCATCTCTATCATGATTTCAGTTTTCAGTTATCAAATAAATGGTCCAACGATGTGTGCTTAGGTAGAAAAGACTTACAGGTAGTGCCGAAATGACAAAAAAAGTTAGAATTTGCACTGCACTGGAATATATATATAAATACCATACTGTAGGATGCAGAACAGTGCCCCTCTCCAGTGGCAGATTAGAGCAAGAATAATGTCCACAAAACAACAAAGTATTTACTGTGCTTCGCAGCCAGCTTTAGACCACGTAAGTCTCAACATGGACAAGGACAGCCTTGTAAACACTGTAACCTAAATTATGTTTTGACTCTCCTGTGTAGGGTGTTGTACGGCAACAAGATCACAGAGCTGCCCAAGGGATTGTTTGATGGACTGGTTTCCCTGCAGCTACTGTAAGTACTGTCTGTGTGGTCTGTTGTTATGTGTGTACCTGTGTGAATGTGTGTGGTCCCCCCCACAAAACAATGAAATCCATTACATTCAGTAAACAAAAGAATATCATACACATAAATATGGTATGAACTTCCCAGGTAACACTGTATTGTCGTGGATTTTTGCAAGTCTGGTCCAGTTTCCTTTAGAAAATGGATGAAATTTAAAATAAAGAACAGCCTACACACTCAAATGCTATTATTGCATGTGATTTATCAGCAAGGAATATAACTGCTGTGTAGCATAATTTACAGTATGCATTAGATTCTTATCCTTAATATTGCCATTATGTTGGCTCCGACTTGGGCATCATGATGGTAAGAAGGTTCGGCTGTATTTGTGTTGTACTTAATGTTACCTGATTAAGATAATTTGGTGACATGGCATCAGAGAGTCATATCCACAGTAAATTACCTTTGGACCATGATCACAGCTAAGGCCAATTTTATGTGCTTCAATATACAGTGTGGTGGTAATTTTATGAGAAAGAGAAAATCTTGATAATCATCACTGTTACACAGTAGCAACTATAGTAGAATCCCCCTTTCATGCATTAATCCTCCATCTGTCCTGCATTGTGTGTGTGTGTGTGTGTGTGTGTGTGTGTGTGTGTGTATATACAGAAAAGTCTTTATTAAATGGTCAACATGAACCAAATTGATGCAATGTAATAAAAACTGTAAAGGTTTTTCTAACATTTACTGTCTACTAGGAGGAAAACTATTAATTGTGAATAATTCCTCATGGGCACAGGTTCAAACTGCAGCAGAGGTTCAGCAAGCAGTAAAAATGTAGACTCCTAAAACGGCTACATTGGTACTGTATGTGGCATATGGTCCTTGCAAATGCCGCAGTCCACTGCAGAAACAGCTAATGTTCTGGGCTTTTCCATCGTAAAGTGAAGCGAAGCAAAGCGAATGACGATGAGTGAATCTAACCCACAAACACCTTTTAGAGACTTAGGTGGATCATTGGGATGCATGGTGCATAGTGAGAGAGAGATATAGAGAGAGAAGAGAAAGAGAGAAGAGAAAGAGAGAGAGAGAGACATGAGGAAGAACACAGATATGAAGAAACATAAATGCAGATACGATTAGAAAAGAAAGTGAAGAAAACCTAGTGAGAGAGATATGAAATTAGTGTATATAAGGTGACATTAATATTCAGTATCTCCTGATTGGAAAAGCATGTACCTCTCATGTCTTGCCACATTATTGGTCAACCCCACAAAGACACCGCCTGCGGGTGTTGGCGCTCGCTCAGCAAGCGTTGGGAGGGAAGACGTCTTTTAATATTTCGCCACTGACAGAAGAAAAGTCACGAATTTCAAGATGCTAGTATTCTCCCATATAGTGTAATAATTGGGGGAGTCTGGGGAATAAAGCAGTATGTCAAGCTTCCATGACAAAGATGTGTTTATTGCTTTGTATAGCAACCGGTCTGCTGTTTATATTGTCTGCGCTGCTTTGTTTTACTGGTGCAGTTTCAAGAAATTAGTTCCCCCTTGTGAGCTGCCTAATGAGGCGTGGATATGTCGCAGAGCAGCATGTGTGTGCGTGTATCTGCCTATACGTGCGTGTGTGTGTGTGTGTGTGTGTGTGTGTGTGTGTGTGTGTGTGTGTGTACCAGGGTTGTGCCAGTGTAGGCATTCGTTAGGATGACTTCGGATGATTAGGCTGAGCTGCTGTACCGAGCAAGCACTAAGTTAGTCACCAGTCAGATAAAGAAAGAGAGAAGAAAGAGTGAAGAGTGTGAGAGGGACAAAGAATGATAAAAAAGATTGTTTGTGTGATAAAAGAGTAAACAGATCGAGAATGAGACTGAAAAGAGGTGGAAAAACAAAAGGTAGAAGTAAGTACAGGCAAAAAGCTGTCAACTTGGCTATATTAGCTAATGAAGTGCAGATATGGAAGAGAGAGATGGAGGAAAGGGTGGAGGTGCAAACCTTTCCTGTCATTTACTTAATCATTCTATCACATTACTCATTTCCCTTTCTCACTCTCCTCCATTTTGCCTGCAAGCCTCTTTCACTTAATTCTATATCTGTGTCACTCAAAATTACATTTTGCTTGTCCTGTCACAGTCTCGAGTGAGACATCCCCATTTTTCTATCTCCTCTCTTCCTCTATTTCTCCCCTCACCTTCTGTCTCTCCCATCAAAACAAGATATTTTATCGTGACTGTGTGGAGAGGGTCAAAAAAGACTATAGGGAGGGACTGGGGAAGAAAGAGGGAGAAGAAGAAGAAGAAGAAGAAGAAGAGAAGAGGAGAAAAGTAGTTGTTTTCCAGTAGAGCTGCATCTGGGAAAAACAAATTATGTGTTTATGTTTTGTTTGTGTTGTGCACAGAGATAATACATGAACTAAATAAGTGAAACAAATACAAATGGCTGTTGCTTGTGTTCCAGGCTGCTGAATGCCAACAAAATTAACTGTTTGAGAGTCAACACCTTCCAAGATCTGCAGAACCTCAACCTGCTGTCGCTGTACGACAACAAACTGCAAACGATCAGCAAAGGACTGTTCGCCCCGCTGCGCTCCATCAAGACTCTGTAAGTATTGTCAGGTTTTTAGGAGTTTTTCATTAACCCAGCTGCAACAATTTAAATTAATCTGCAACTATTTTGATAATTGGTTTATCGTTTCTATAGTTTTGCATTAAAAGATGCCATATTTCATGGCCTAGCTAGTTTTTCGTTGTAATATATAACAGGTAATTGAATATATTTAAAGGTTTTGGACAAAATTAGTTAATTTATATTAAGTTATAATTAACTAATTTTTCACTATTTCTTTTAACATTTCATAGACAAAACAATTAATCAAGCCTATTAAAAGATAATTGAAATAATCGTTCATTGCAGCCCTAGTTTTGACCCATTTAGTTATACATTGATTTTTAAAGATGATTATCCAGACAGACAGAGGAAAGAGGCCAACGTGCTTAGGACTACACATTCATCACTGTGATGTTTAGATTGCTTTTTAAACAAGCAGTGTGTACAATACTTTTGATTGATTTAAAGTATCTGTATGTGGTGCTTTTTCTTTTCTCTGGTTAATCAATTAAGGCTATTGGTGTTAATGATAACTGTACAGTTGTTCGTTCTAATCACTGTTTCTGCTGCTTGAAACATAAAAATACCTCACTGTATGCTAGAGGATTTTTGCCAAGGAAAGACACCAGCATCAACAGTTTGGATCAACAAATGTAAAAGCTATGATAGGTTTTTAGGACTCAGGAATTTTTCTCACTTACAGTTATGTCGACATAGAGCCCTAAAAAAAGTTCCGTAGCCATCATAGAGTTTTGCAAATCAAGCAAAACAATGATTACATTTGTTACAGCAACCTGTTTCACAGCCTAAATATGATAACTCTCTCAAAGTCAGCAAATCTGCCAAATTCTGCTTTGAGTGTCACATAATTACGTCTTTTTGGTTTCTGCGTACAGCTAGGCGGGCCAAAATCTATTGTGAAACGAAATGGATACAAACTTGCGAGGGGCCGGATTTGGCCCACGGGCCTTGAGTTTGACACATGTTGCAAAGTATTACTAAAACACATGACAACTGAGGCAACTGAAGTAACTGTGCTGTCCTCATCTTTCTCTCTCCCTCTCAGTCATCTGGCCCAGAATCCCTTTATGTGTGACTGTCACCTGAAGTGGCTGGCAGACTACCTGTTTGACAACCCTATTGAGACCAGTGGAGCCCGTTGCAGCCACCCCAGAAGACTGGCCAACAAGCGCATCAGCCAGGTTAAAGGCAAGAAGTTCAGGTGCACAGGTAGGAGATGAGTTCACACAGACACAACTAGACACAAGCAAACATGCAACAGCAGATGAAACAAAAATCACACAAAATATTTGGAAAATCATCACAGTCGGTAAGACCGGCCATTTAGTGACACGAGATTTCCCTTTCTACGATTGTGCCAATGTGGTTTGCAGTATCACGAGTACATGTGATACATTTTTAGCATGGGTGGTCTCAGTGGTAAGCAAGCCTTAATGGTTGTGCTCTGCCCATGGAGCTAATCAAGATAGCTAGATTACAAATGCTCCTGAAGCTGGTTATGGCTGTCCTCTTTGCTTCAGCCCTTGCTGTCTGTAGTCCCATGCCTCTCCTTGCATCTCCTCTTCTTCTCTGGACCTGTGTGGACATTTTCGCTATTGGTGGGAAGTTCTCTGGTCCCATCCCCTTCCTGTGTGGATCTGCAGCTGTCTGTTGCCTCTCCTATGCTGTATGGACCCTGCCCCCCTGACTGATTGGTGCAGCTCTCTGTTGCCCCAACTTCCTCCTGTGTGGACCTGCATTCTGATTGGTTCGTGCAGCTGTCTCTTGTGCTTGATCTAACCATGTGGCCCCGCCTACTGTGGCATCACATGGTTCCGTCAAGCGCCAGGGACCGCCGAGCACACACCCACCTGCCTCTCCCAGCCAAACACACGCCTTGGAGCAAAAATGAAGGGCTAAATATTTTACCTTGTTTGTTTGCATTTATGTGTAGGGCTTCTGATACATGGGACTCTAACTGTGGTTGAAATAAATGGGCATCAATAGGTAACATCAATCTAACATCAAAATATTTCAATCAGTGAAAAATATAAATAACTGAAGACATTTATAAACACCCATATCCACCACGAATGAACTGCCAGCATATATTTTAGCTAAATTTTCTTAACAGATTCTCCTACTTTTTCCTTTACCACAGGAAAACAGGGCTAGACGGTCTTGCTTCTGCTTTAATCAGATTAAACTTTGACATGTTAATTCCCAAGGCTTTCCAATGTCTGGCCACTTAGAGAGAGCGGTGGGATTGAACTCTCACTCACGTAATTTTGTGTTAATTCTTGTTTGTATTAATGCATGGCAAAATAATACATGCTGCAAGAGAGAGGGATGCTGCTTGGCTGTAGCGAGTGCAGGACAATGACAGAGGTTACTGACAATTAAGTGTTTGATAAGAAGTTGAAAAATGTACAATATTGTGGACTGCTGTTGTTAGCCTCCTCGCCATAGTTCCTGCAGTTTATGTTCACAACCATACCCACACTATGTCTCACCTGCTTTTCATCTGGCAAAATCTGGTCTGGCCACACCTGTACACCTGCCTCCACTGTCTGCGGGCAGAGCTTCAGTGCCTAGTATGAGTGATCCCACCCACCTCTGTAAAGACCGCTTCACCCTTTACTGCTCCAACTGAGGAACTTTAAAGAAAAAAATAAAGCTAATACTGTTATACAGGTTTCCATATTCTGTCCTTCTTTCCTCTGCCTTCCCTTTCTTTTCTTGCTCGCTCCTTTGCTCTCTCGGTCAACTTGCCAAACAACAAGGTTTGTGACCACCCAGAGATATCATATATTCTGCCACTGAAAGGAGCTAATCAGCCAATTTTCCCAACAGATTGACATAATTCAAAGAGCAGTGATCTTTTTCCGGCTTCAGATCAAGGTTGTTCATTGCAAATGACCCCTCAAAAGGTGCTCTTAGTTCTTTAACGACGAGCAGAAAGCATATGAGCCATAAAGGGTGTGTGCCAGGAGAGAGTGGAGACAGAGAATGAAAGAACAAGTAGTCTGTGCCAATATAAAAAGCAGTCTGATAGGAGAGTAGTGAAAAACAGAAAAGGTAAAATTGACGCAGAACAGATAGACAAGTGAGGTTGAAAAAAAAGAGAGCGAGGTAATGATAACCATGAGAACTATAAAGCGTGTTTGTGGTGCACAAATATAAGTGCTGCATGATGAAAACCAGCTCTGGTCCACAGGCACTGGCGATCATAAATAATATCTGCTCACATTATATTTAAATAACAGAAGTTGTTAAATAAAAAAGCACATTTTACTATTGGTTGTGTAGTTATTGGGATAACATATTGTCCTTCATTATAAGGTTTACATAGGAACATCTTTAAATCTGGTCTTATGGGACAACATTTGTCTTAAAAACCTACAGAGTCTAACGTGGAGAACTTTCTTTCTCTCTGGTCTTGTCTTTCTCTCTTGCCCTCCATCTTTTTTTTTTTTTCTTTCTGTCTCCTACTTCCTCTGTTGACTTCATTTACCTGGCTATTTTTCTTCCCTTCCCTTTCGACCTGCTGTCAATCCTTTTGTCTGTGCCCCCTCCCTGTTTTTCTGTGTCTCCCATCTCGCTTTCTCTGCCTTTTGGTCTTTCCCTCGCTCTTTCCTCTACAGGTCAGGAGGACTATCGTAGTCGTCTGAGTGGGGAGTGTTTCCAGGATCTGGTTTGTCCAGAGAAATGTCGCTGTGAAGGCACAGTGGTCGACTGCTCCAATCTCAAACTGACCCGTGTACCTCCACACATCCCCGAACACACCACAGACCTGTAAGTCAGCCGGTGTTTCCTTTTTACATACACATTGCATATTGTATGCGAACACATGATGAAATATCAGATTGAAAGCCATGTGTTCTTTGTTCGACTGCTCTAACCTGAAACTGTAAACCACCACACATCCTTTAACATGCCATAGACCTGTCAAGAAGTTATTCACTTTGTCAGGCACATGCACAGACACGCACGCACACACGCACGCACGCACGCACACACACACACACACACACACACACACACACACACACATAAAGCTGGAAACATGCACATGAAATCATGGGCACAGGCTTGCATACATGCACATATGCAAAGCACACCCACATGTCTGCATTTCTCTGTCTCTCCACCTCTCTCAGAGCAGTATCATGAATGTCACTTTTTATTTTTAGCTTCCAGGCCAAAATGCCTCTCAACAGTCTTTTCAATCTCCCTCAAAGTCCCAAAGGAGCCATCATCATGTCTGGCGAAGGGTCTCACACTAGAATACTGAACAGTCCCATGGATCATTTATTTTAGCGCTGAAAAATGGAAAGGGAGTAACCGATAACACGCAACAGGAATACAGTAATCTGAATGCGAAAAAGGTTAAACCGTCTCTATGTGTTCAGAATCTGTTAGGCAAAATAAACATGTAAGCATGTGTGAGGGTGGTGAAGTATCATGCTAAGAAATCATGATAATATGCAACAATAATTCATAATTAATTTGAGCTACAGAAGCATAACATCAAATGCCTATGGTGTGATTCAAAAGAGAAATGATCAAAGACATAAAAAACTGCTCATTAGTCATAAAAAACACACCAACTGAGACCAAAACTAACTGCAGCACAGGAAAAGTGTGTTGCCGCTATTAGCACCTGGCACTTGACTGAATATGCAATAGAGCTGTAATCGGGCCGTAAAAGTACGGCCCGAAAAGGCCCGAGCCCGACAGAGTTCGGCCCGAGCCCGACCCGTACATTTTGATTGACAGCTTTTTAGAAGCCCGAACCCGTTTACAGCCCGACTGTAAAGGCCGTCTATCAAGCATCATTAGAGTGTCAGAGAATAGCGCGGACACGCGCTTCACACCGCACCACTCGGCGGAAAAGGGAGAGAAAGAAAAAAGAGACTGCGCCGCACGCACACAGCTCCTTTGTCTTTCGTAAAAAATGAGTCATTTATACATTTTTTAACATCATTTATTCAAGAATACAGGAGGCTATAGGCCACTTGGAAGTTGGAACATTATTAAATTTAAGAATTAAGTCCTCCAGAGACCAGCCTCCGTTTCACCTCCTCAGGATCCATTTTCACGCCAATCGAAACGCATCACCTGACCGCTCATATACACCATGCAGCCCGAAGCGCAAGCCCGAGCCCGGCCCGAGCCCGGCCCGAGCCCGTGAAAAATAATAGAAATTAAGCCCGAACCCGTCGGATCCCGTCAGGTTCGGGCAAAGATCTTCACCTCTAATATGCAATAAGCTAATATTTCCACACAGGAAATAGGAATCCAGCCAGAGCCAAATTTTTACCCAATAATGCTGAATCACTTCACATCTTTAAAATGTTTGCAAGGGATGTAGAGCTTATACCATGTCACCAAGAATAGCTGCAGAATAAGGAACCACTGCAGCAGATGCAGGACGGTTGCTTATGGAGGTTAGTTGTATAATGGGGAATTCAACCATGGCTGCCACTTTAAATAACTAATATGCCAGTATCCCACAGACCATTAGCCCCCAATTCCTTTCTCACTCTGGTTCTGTTTCTCTCTGTGAACCCTGGTATCCTCCAATCCTCTCCCTCCTTTTCTCTCTCTCTCTGTTCCCAGGGTACTTAATGTCAAAAATATAAACTTTGTCCTTAATGGTCTGTTAGAGGGCAGATCAAAGTTTCTATTTTTGACACCTTCTTTCTCTTTTCTTGTCTCTTTTCCTTAAGAACCCAACCAGCCAGTGAGCTTTTGAAGGCCTCAAATACACACAGAAACACACACACACACACACACACACACACACACACACACACACACACACACAGAGAAACACACATACAGAAACACACACATACACACACGCGCCACCAGTTGTGCCCTGTGTAACCTGCCTTATCAGGGGAAATCAGGGGAGGTTGTGGCTGAGCTGAAGGCTTATATATTTTTGCTCTTTTTTTCTCTTCTGTCTATCTTTCTGTCTTTCTTGGACTAGCCCTGAAAATCGTCCTTGAGAGTGTTTAATATGAATCAGCCTTAAGAGAATTATTTGCACTCAATAAAATTGTACATTTTGAGGGATTTAGATTGCAATTCAAAGAGATTAGAAATGTGTAATTTTTACCCTTTTACATGCAAATTATGCAATGTCATTTTCCGCTGTCGATGATCTACTTCGGACTTTGCTATATGTTATTTCAGTTTGGCTTTATCAAGGTGGATCCATCTTTTACCTCCCCCTATATCTCATTATAAGTGTCCCCTCCAGCTGAACTTTCACTTTTTTTCCTTGATTTCTCTTACTCTGCCTCTTTCACACACACACACACACACACACACACACACACACACTCACACACTCACAGACCCACACATAAACAAAAGGCATCCTTTTAGCAGCAGTCTTTTAGTACAAATTACCTCAATAAAGCAGATGTCGAGCTTCCTATCTCTCAAACTGTTTTCTCTTGGCTTAGGGCAGTGTGGGTATTGATGACAGCATAGAAAAGATGCATTGTGCTTCCCTTCTCTTTTCTTTTTTTCTCTTTTCTTCTCCAATATGTTTAATTATTCTTCCCTCCGTCCTCTGGTTTTGCGGAGCATCATACTTCAACGGTCACTACAGGCCTCTTAACCTTCATACAGGCATCCAACCCCACCACTCACTTGCAGGCTCTCTTTCTCTCTCCGTCTTGTTTCTGTGAGTGTTTGCATGTGTTCATTTGTGTGTGTTGACTTCAAAGCAGTTAGTTTAATGAAATAACTCACTCCCTCTATCTTTCTCTCTTTAGGCGGTTAAATGACAATGACATTGTCATCCTGGAGGCTGCAGGGACGTTTAAGAAGCTGCCTAACTTGAAGAAGATGTACGTATACTTTTAAAAACACTTTTCATTTGCTTCTCATTTATATTTGTTTTTGCATTTATTTACTCATTAAATGCATTTAATGAGTTATTGTTCTTTTTCAGTAATTCTTCTCTTCTATGTATTGCTGATAGAGGAAGGAAGGAATAGCATTGTAATGACTGAAATAAGAACAGATGGATGTGAACAGATGGAAAGTGTTGGATGGACAGAGATAACGGATGCAGGAAGAAATAAGTTATGAAAGGAAAGAAAAGAGAAAAGGTGGTAGAGGGAAGAAGGGAAGGATGACAAAAAAGGGCAGAAGGGAAAATGAGAGAGACATGAGCGAGGGAAGGAGGAAGAGGAGTGGCTAAAGACAAGTAAGAGGATGGGAGGGACAGAAAGAGATGGAGAGTAAGGAAGGGTGGGTGGGAGGTATGGAGGAAGCGAATATTAAATAGAAATAGAAGATGGGCCTTCGGTTCAAATTTACAGTCACTCCTTATCTGCAACCTCCTCTAGGTGTGTGTGTGTGTGTGTGTGTGTGTGTGTGTGTGTGTGTGTGTGTGTGTGTGTGTGTGTGTGTATATGTGTGTGTGTGTGTGTGTGTGTGTGTGTGTGTGTGTTGTGTGTGTCAGAGCGAGATAGAGAAAGACAGAGCAGAGACCAGAAGTTGATTTATTGGAAAGGAAATTGCTAACCATCTAGCAGTGTCACTGACGATATAGATTGGGTAGCACTCATTTCCATTTTCCTTCTCTCAATTCCTTCCCTGTCTTCTTCATCTGCTCCTCTCCTCACATTTTCTCTTATCCTCTGCTACTCTCTTCGTCCACTCTCCTCTCATCTCCTCTCCTCTCCTCTCCTCTCCTCTCCTCTCCTCTCCTCTCATCTCCTTTCCTCTCCTCTCCTCTCCTCTTCTCTCCTCTTCCATGAATCTGATAAGCGGAAACAAAACACTAGCTATGGATGAAATCTACAGTAGTTGTGATAGCTATCTTCTCAAGTTATTGTCTCTGTAGCCAAATGCTCTCTTTTCATTTTTATTTTTCTCATTATGTGTGCAAGGAAGAGATATAGCAATCATTTTCAGCTGTCTATGACCACTTTTCTCATTTTCTTGTGTGTGTGTGTTTGTGTGTGTGTGTGTGTGTGTGTGTGTGTGTGTGTGTGTGTGTGTGTGGGTGGTGTATAGAGTTATAATGATGGCTGGAAACTTGAATAGCTATTGTACAATGTGAGGACATTAGGATGAGGAAGAGAATAACATGAATTAGTTGAAGGGACATGATTGATCATTGATTATGATGTGTGTAACACCACTTTGTTCATATTTTGACATCATAGGCTATCCTGCATGTACTGTAGTTAAACACAAAAACACAAGCTCAAAAACCCTAAATATGAATTATTTGTCCTTTCTGCAGCAACTTGAGTAACAACAAGTTGAGGGACATCCGTGACGGTGCGTTTGATGGAGCGGGTGGAGTTTTAGAGCTGCTGCTGACGGGGAACAAGCTAACTGGACTGCAGGGACGCATGTTTAAAGGCCTCATTGGCCTGAAAACTCTGTAAGTCTGGTTTACATTTATTTGTGTGTGTGTGTGTGTGTGTGTGTGTGTGTGTGTGTGTGTGTGTGTGTGTGTGTGTGTGTTCAGAACTTTATATCTGTGGTTAGTGGTCTGGTTGTTAAGTAAAATAATATTGTGCAATTATGCAGGGCTACATGTAACCCCACAATGAATTTAAAATATGTAAAAGTTGTTTTTACTTTTAACAAAAAGTGCTAAATAAAGAAAAAAGCAAGTGGTTCTGATACACAATATATATCAAAAACAGGAGCTATGAAATCACCTAAAACCTACTAGTTGTCCTGTTTACTTTCCAAATGCTACTTTTTTTTAACGAAATGGTTGTGACGCCTTAAGCCATGCTGACTATGACTTGTTTTATCATCTGCCTTATGGTGGACATCAGTAACTTTTTCTTCCCCAGACTAAAAGAGAGGACCAGGATTGTTTACTTACTCACCCTGTCATCAAAGCATATTGTTGTTCCTCTAATTTGGGCACCCACCATAAATAGGCTAGCGTCCAATTAAGGGTTACAGGATAGTGTACGAAATCATGAGCTAATGTTGTCTGTGTATGCTCAGTAATGACTACCTAATGCTATCATGTATATATATGCCGACTAATGACTCTCTAATGGCATCATGGCTGTCTCTGTATTATGTTAAGAGGCTCCCTGCTCCAGTAATAGCCTTGCTAACTAGGTTAGCCTGTCCCAGAGATTGCTAATGCTAACTAACTCAGTTAGCCTGGTCCCACATGACTGCATGTCAAAAGCTAATGGCATATTACAGACTCTGTCACGGTTGTCCTGTAGGGACTGGTTTGAATTTATCCCTGCTTTCATCTTTTGTCCATGCCATTGTCATGTTATTTTATTCTCTTTGTCTCTTGTTATCCACCCAAAGTTTGTAAATCTGGGTATATTATCGGAACAAACAAAAGCACTGCCTGTCAAAAAACATCATAGGTTTAAGGTAAAACAAAATGGGTAAACTTTTTAGCTTTTCATTTATTGAATATATATGGTATGTGTGTTTCCAGAATGATGCGGAGCAACCAGATCAGCTGCATTGACAACAGTACCTTTACGGGTCTGAGCTCAGTGCGTCTGCTGTCGCTGTACGACAACAGGATCTCCAGCATTGCCCCAGGAGCCTTCTCCACCCTGCACTCCCTGTCCACCATGTGAGTTCCATCTGACAGCTTTCCCCCCTCTTTCTAGTGCTTATTTCCCATTTTTGTTGTTGTTGTTTTTCCATTTCCATTCCATTATTGTTGTTATCTCTCACTATCTTTAAATCTGGCAGTGTCTCAACCCTGCTTTGTCTCTGCTTCTCTCTTTGTCTTTATCTTTCTTTCTTTCTTTCTTTCTTTCTTTCTTTCTTTCTCTGTCTCTATCCTCTCATTTTTCAGAGTCTAGCTCTGCTGTGGGAGTCATCTACCATTCAACACACACACACACACACAACTTTGCACACATGTTGCTCACTGGGCACTGTTGGTCTGGATCCCAGGACATTTGTTATCAAAGCTAAACATATCTCAGCATCTGCACAGAATGTGTGTGTGTGTGCGTGCGTGCTTGTGTGTGTTTCTGTGTGTGTGTGTGTGTGTGCCTGTGTGTCTGTGTTTTCTTCATTCTTCTAACCACCCAGATGTGTAGGTTGTAAATAATAGATTTTTTACAGCTTAATAAAACATTACAGGTTGATTTTTATATCTTTTTTTCTTGCCGTGAACACACAATGTGACATACAAAGTTTCTTCTCTGTTTACTCTCTCTTTCTTTTCCTCCATACTTCCTTCCCTTGTTCTGCCTTTTTGTTCTCGCTCTATGTCCTGCTGTGTACCTGTCATCTTCGATTTAAATTTCTATTTGAGTCTTTTTGCTGGAAAGGTTGGAGACAAGAGAGGTGAAATGGGAACGGGGGAGAGGGAGGATGGATGGATGGATGCATTGTTGCATAAACTCAGGTTTGCTCAGTGGGGCTGTTGGTGATTATCACTAAAAAGAATGGTACGATATTCTATTACCATCATCCCTGTCATTTCATGTCATATCACATTCTTTTTTTCAGCATCAGTTTTTCATTGGCCCTGTAGTAATTTGTGTAGTAACTTTATTTTGTATGCAACACCCACCTGCCGTTTGGCGTAAACGAAAGATAGTTTTTATTTCTAGAGCTTCTGTTCACTTCCTCTATTAATTTCCTTATCTTTCCTCTGTTATTCTCCTCTTCTCTCTCACTCCTACTATTCCCAATATCAGTTTGTAGTGCATTGTTTCCCAATAGAGTTTGTCTGTTTAATTAAAAGATTAACACATTGGTAAGGAAGGAAGGGATTTAGCATAGGTCTGGTTGCCAGGCAGCGATGTCAATTCATTACAAGGAAATAACTTGTTCATATCTATAGCAGCACACGTTAATATTGTAGCTCAAATAGCAACATTCAGTTTTATTAGTTCAGCAGACATAGTGAAAAACAATACGCCACTTGCACGTCTTGACACGATTTGGAGACACGATTAAAAAGATAGGTGTGACTCGTTATACTGCTAAAATTGTATTCCCTTAGTTTCCACTTATATTTTCTTGTCAGAGAAAGGACGAATAAGGAACAGAATTTTAGTGTAATTATTATACCACCTAATGTAACAGCACCCCTAAATCTCAAAAAGGAAAGAAAAAAAGTAATCACTGAACTGTATTTCATCTAAAACAGCAGTCTGTGAAGAAGAAAATGTACTTAAGTGCACCGCCTGTCTAGTATGTGCTGCTGATGCCTCCTCAGCCCCCATTCAGTTTAAATATGGGTCATCATAAATATTACATGAGCAGTGTTACAAAAGCAACAAAATGCAATGAGGGGTGATCAAAACTGAATGAAATGTACAGATAACCTTTTCTCTTTTCTTTCTCTCTATCACACTTTCTCACTCTGCCACCTTTTCCTTTCCATTCTCCATCTCGCTTGTACTTTACAAAATGAAAACAAATAACTGATAACCTTTTCTTTTTGCCTCTCTTTTGTTCCCTTTCTCTCCCATCCTCTCTTTGTCTTCTAGCTTAATTTATTAAAATGTATGGCTGATGAAAAAAACACTTTTACCTACAGTATGTGGTTTGTAGTGTACAGTATATCATACAAATTGATATTATTTTTTATTATAATTAATATTGAAAATGGCTCTTGAAATAAGTAGCTGATAAACTCTCTTTTGCCTTGTGTCCCTTTTTTGTTGTTTTCATAAACGACAGTCTTATTGTAGGTCTTGTCTGCATCTGCTCAGAAAATATGCATCAATATTTTATTTATGAAGGCAAAATTCAGGGAAAACATTGATCAAGTGTGCATCATGTTGCCATGATGAATTCATTATATTGTGGAAACATGTATGTACTGTAATTACGATTGTGCAGCAACATGTTTCCAACGCTGGTGTCCATTTGGTTTGTTTTGCAATGACCCTGTTTCAATGATTTCTTTCTCTCTCTCTGTCCCCCTTTATTTTCATAGTAACCTCCTGTCCAACCCATATGTGTGTGATTGTCATTTGGCCTGGCTGGGTCAGTGGCTGAAGAAGACCAGGGTGGTCAGTGGAAACCCTCGCTGTCAGAAGCCAGCCTTCCTGAAGGAGATCCCCATCCAGGATGTGGCCACCCCAGACTTCACATGCGATGGTGAGCCCCTCTCTCTCTCTCTCGCTCTGCACCTACTCTGCTAAATGTTGTCTTATCTTTTTGGCTCCATTAACATAATTAGAGATAACACTGCTTATTCATAAATCATTGCTAAAAATCGGGAGTGAACAACACTTGAGAAAGTATAGGATTGGTCTACCATGTTCCACTATGTAAAGCCAGCATTTACAAATTTTTTCATCAATTTCAAAGGAAATTTCCCCAGAGAAGGTTGTTTTATATTTCGTGATAATGCCCAACATACTTTTAATAAAGACTTTTTAAAGTCTTTTTGAGACATAAAGGTTGGTAATGGGAGCAAGGAAACTACAATTCTAATGAAACTGAGAAATTCCTGGAAATTCCTGCTGCGGCACAGCATTGGGTGGAGAGAAAAGGTCAACTATTTATATTGTTGCAACTGCATTCTTTACATTAGGGTTTTACCCAGATTGACTTACAATGACTGTCCTAATTGCCCTAAGGAAAATCAGTTGTTCTTACAAAGAAATCTTGTAACATCCTCAGGTACATCAGTTCTTTTGGTTTGTACTGGACTCGACTGAAGTGAGAACATGTTCAGTCCTGATTCCCGTCTTGTGTCAAACTTTAACAATCCGTCCAGATACTCATTGCAAAAACTTTCATCATCCTGTGTCTTAAGACAGCAGATACACGCACACATACACGTCCTCAGCGGGGTATTGTTAGGACAGAATGATCAGTAACTACTGGCAAATAACAGCCGTAGATGACATCAGCTTGTGGTTTCTACAGTGACGTTGCTGTTACCACGACGATGCCTGCCTATAGCGACTTAGGCCGTTGTTTTGGCCGCCAAGTTTGACGCCATAGACAAAGTGTGGTCTGGCTCTGCTGTCTATTACATCTTTGTTTCTTTTCCTTTTTTCGTCCTTTTTCGTTTTTTTATAGCTTTACACTTTAAATTCTATTCAATCTCCCCTTTTTCTCTCCTTCTATCTCGTTCTGCCTTTATCTTCATCCTGAGTTTCTTTGAATTCATTACACTTTTCTAATTTCCTGTAGCTGTGCTGCAACCATTTAGTGGAAATTACTTTGGAAAGTAGTTAGCCAGGTTGGCTCAAGTAAGGAAACTATTCATTCTTGCATCTTGCACTCCCACACACACAACACACACACACACACACACACACACACACACACACACACACACACACACAAACTCAGCTGCACAAACATAAATTCCAATGGCTGATACCACACTCCAGTACTTCTGCACTTATGAGGACCTTACAGTGTTTACAATAAATGTCTAATCTTAACTCCCAATTCTTATATAAACAAATAATAACAACATACAGAAAGTCATAGATGTTAGTATGTTTTTTGACCTTGTAAATCTACATTTTAATATGAATTATTGTCATATCATACTCAAACACTATTGCTTGAGGATGGGAAGCAAAGACCTGGATCATCACCAACATGAAATGAATTGTTCTTTGACTCAAGGCCTAACTGCCCTCAAAGGATTGAAGATATCCTGCTGGCAGTCAGACAAACAAACTACCAAACGGGGGCGACACAGGCTCTCGGGGATGGTAAATCTCCACACTCTGAAGGTGTAAATCTCAAACTGGTTCTTAAAAGAATAGAAGCAAAAAAGCACACACACACACACACACACACACACACACACACACACACACACACACACACACACACACACACACACACACACACACAACCAAGGTCCCCATGTCCGGTCTATTTATAGTTGAGTAAAATGACTGTTAAGTTGTCCAGAGGTAGCCGGGGGAAGGGTAAAGTTAATTGAATTTGGGAGAAGATATTTAGCGCACATTTAGATGTTAGTTCAATCAGCCAACTGTGGAGTGAGTCAGCCCACGGCTACACCTCCCTGTGGACTCAATAGCTACACACATCAGATAAGACACACACACATACACTTGCACACACCGCTCTACACACAGGCACGTAAGCGCCCATTTGCTCAACATTTAGACATTACCACAATTAGAAAACTACAAAGTAAAGGAGGAAATGGCCATAGGACAGGGGGAGATAGCTATTTAACAAACTGAATGTGCACCAAACTCATACACTTATGCCTCCACACATGCATTTGTATCATTGCAGCCCATGGCGGCATATTGGCACTAATACACAACCAAGTATGAACATAGAAGAGTATAAACTTGGCCTTCTCATTCTTATTCTTTATTTCTCTCTCTCTCTCTCTCTCTCTCTCTCTCTCTCTCTCTCTCTCTCTCTCTCTCTCTCTCTCTCTCTCTCTCTCCACACACAAACAAGTACACACATACACACAAACTCAGATTGCAGTGGTGTTATGATTGGCTTAGTGTCCAGTCGTCATTATCCTTCATTATGGTTTTAAGTCAGCTTGTTTTACATTTGGGACCTCAGTTCGACTATTTACATACTGCAGTGCTAGATTAAAGTGTGTTTGTCTGTCAGTCAAGGAAATGGAGGGCGTTTTAAGCCAAGAAGAACTCTGTAGTCTGTGATCCTTCTTATCTCTGAGTGCAAAACGATTACAATCACTCAGATGTTTTTTGTCCCGAACATATGTTTGCGTGCGTGCATGCGTGCGTGTGCGTGCGTGCGTGCATGTGTGGAACTTAGCTGCATAGCCTGAACTTTCTAACAGTACAGCTTTTCAGTTTAACTCAACAATATTTTTAAAAACCTGTTTTTTTACAGCAAGAATAAAAGCTTCAATTTAAAGATGAAAAGCAACAGACTTAACATGTACAAGTTCAGGTCCCCCGATCTTACAGTAAATAAAGTTTGTCATAATAGGGTTTTTTTTTTGATAAATTTGATATCATGCAATTTTTAAAGGACATTCACATCTTGGTATGACATAACAATGCAGGTGGTATAGCTAAAGATGACTGCAGATCACTTTTTAAGTTGATGCCGACCATCCTATCAACATCTGCTCAGTGTTTCTCCAGAATCATACAAAGGGTTTCTATTATCACTGTGCCAGATGTTGAACCACACCAGTGTAGCTGATTTTAGCAGCCCCTGGTCATTTGATATGGATTGTAAAGTGCTGTTTAAAAGTGCTGAGTGCAGAGTTGATTAGAGTTGACCAAGTAGCACACTTACAGTTCAGTCTTTATCTCTATTTATTCTCTTTCTCTCTCTTTGTTCTCCCTTTTCTATTTTTTCTCTCTCCATCCATTTTGCCCTAACCTGTCTCAACCTCCTCCCCTCTGTCTGTTTCATTTCCTTCTCCCTTTTTCCTCCCACTGTTGCTCTTTTTGTCTCTCACTCACCTCTGTCCATTTTTTAATTTGTCTGTTCTTCTCTGTATCCTTCTCACCCCGATCCTGCTTTCTCTTTGTCTAATATCCCTCTATCTGTCTCTTCCCCCTCTCTCTCCAGGTGCTGAGGATAATGGTTGTCTTCCTGCGTCTGGTTGTCCTGACGTCTGCACGTGCACAGACGGCGTGGTGCGATGCAGCAACAGAGGGCTACACTCTCTGCCCAAGGGCATTCCCAAGGACACCACAGAGCTGTGAGTCACACATGCACACACACACACATACACACACACACACACACACAAACACAAGGATGTACACATTCACTTTTGTTCAAATACACAGACACAAAAAAGCCAATGAACATACCAGCAGACATGTACATCCACACAAACAGAAATGGGCATTTTTGTCAATGCTTACTTTGCAAAGTCACAACTACACACACACTCTCTCACACATTGCTGCAGTGCAATATTGATGCAGCAGTTTGCCCTCTGCTGCTTCAGGAACTAACAAACCATTTAGTGAATATACACACAACGCACACACTCTCTCTTGCTTTCTTCCTGTGTGACTTGATGGGTTTATTGGCAAGTGAGTCTATGAATCACAGCAGCACACATTCACATACTGTCTAATACGTTATATAGCCAAACAGCGAGAGACAAAAAGACTGCCAGAACAGTTACATACAGCTGAGAAGAGATACCAGAAAGTGATAAAAGGATATTTCACAAATTGCTTAAGAAATATTCATTTTAAAATGGTATAATGCCATAGATACATGTAAGAAAGCCAATGTCCATTTGTTAAATTTAAAGATTTGCCAGAACTGTGAAGTTCTTTTTTTTTTTTTTTTACTTTTGTCTAGTACAATAATGTGATCTTTTATCAGATAGTTTTAATACTTTTAATTATTTATTTGCCTTGTGATTTCCCTGTATAGTAGAGCTGCCACATCTTGTAACTTGTTTTCTCTTGTTTATATCGAGCTTGGAGGAATCCCTGTAATAAAGAGAGACACCAATATAGGAAATGTCTACAATGATAGTAATTGTTAGAATTCATGTAGGATAAAAACAAGGGTAAAACATGTTAATCGGGATTAGAAAATTTAGAAAGCAATAGGAACACGATCTCTCGTAGGGAAGGTGAATAATTGCTTGCACACAAACACACGCACACATACACAGAAACCTCTATAGCTGTGAAATAGGCCTGCTCTGCGGGGTCAATAGCAGTGATTAGGTATTGATCAGGCTGAAGAAGACACTCCATCATACTGTCCACATGGCCTACTTATGACCTGAGAGAGAGAGGGACCAGAGACCAATGAATCATAAAATGTGTGTGTGCACTTGAGTGTATATATGTTTGTTAACTTTTTTCTAACATACTCACAAACACAGCAGGATCTGTAGTTGAATATTGTATGTCTGCAGTGGTTAAATATGTGTTTAAAACTACATGTTGAAACTGTTCTGCTGTTTCCTCCTCTGGCAGGTTTACACCCCAACAGTCATCTTTATTGGCTGTCTGGTGAATCATCCACAGTCATTTACTTATGCAGAAAATGCGACATAGTTGTGTTGGTACATGAGTGTACAAGCTAACTGGAGGTGATGACGGTGTCAAAAAGCAACATTTACTTTACAAAGAGTTCTTTTCTGGTGCCATGTATGACCTCCTATATTTGTGTTTTTCCTGTTACTCTCTCCTGCTAAAATCAGATAAAAGCAATATGGAAGCAAATAAAAATCAAGTTAAAGAGAGATATTGGTGCGGTCTAACAAATGCTTAGCTTTGCTCTCTGTTTAAATCAATAGTCCTTTTTGTGAAGTACCTCGTATTATTTCATGTGACAAATAAAAATGTATTGATTCACGTATCACGTACATCACTTTTTTTGCAGAGAGTTAGAATGTAACGCATTGCTCTCATGTCTGTTTGTAAGTATGGAGGAGGCAGTTAGCTCAGCTTAACATAAAGACTGAAGCTCAAGGCTATGCATAACAACACGTTTAGTTTATTTTTGGTTAGCCTGCACCAAAATGCAAAAATAACTTTGCTTTTACAGGGAGGTGTTTTTTTTATTTTTTTAACCAACAACTGATCACATTGACATAACACACCTGCATTAAAAAAAAGACACCATACTCTGGTTAAGTCATCCTTCTCACACCCATAGGCCTATGTTTGTGTGTATATCATTTTACATTAACTTTGCACCTTTCTTTGCAGTTACCTGGAGGGTAATATGCTGACATCTGTGCCCAAGGAGCTGCCAGGCCTAAAGCAACTGTCACTGGTGTATGTACCACTCGCATACCCTTGAACAGAATACACATGTCCTTTTGCAGACAGTTTAGAAACCTACCATGCATGTGTTCTGTATGTGTGTATTTGTCTGTGTGCATTTACTGTATGCTTGTATCTACACAGGGACCTGAGCAACAACAGCATCAGCACATTGGCCCCCTTCACCTTCAGCAACATGACTCAACTAGCCACACTGTAAGTAACCATGGCAACGCACACCTAGTCATAAATACACACATCCCTGCCCATGTCTTGATGGGTTGTGTGTGTGTGTGTGTATAAGGTTGAAAACCAATAGATAAATCAGTCTTTTCTTCTCTTAACTTTGATTAATTGCCCTATCGTCTCTCATTCCTCTTTTTTCCATATTTTCTCTCTTCTTTTCTCTCCCATTTCTTGTTTGTATCTTCATCTTTCTCTCTCTCTCTCTCTCTTCATTTTGTCTTTCTTACTATCTTTCTTACTTTTCTTCTCTTCTCTCTTACTCTTCTTCTATTCGCTCCCCACCCTTGTATCTTCTTTTATTGTCTTCCTCTTTCATCTCATTGCTAACATGTAGTATATTGCTTTCCTATCTTCTTATTCCTTTCAAAATTGTCATTGTCCTTCCACTCCTTCGCCACTCAATCAGTGAACCTGTTGGATTAGAATCTGCTTTAATTTCTCTTAAATTCCCCCTCTCTTTAACTGCCATTCTATTTTACATACAGATTTCTTTTATTGCTAAGTTTGTCTCTTTTTGCCTCTATCTTATCTATTATATGGATCTTAAATCAATTTAGAGGAGTTTGTAAAGTACATTTGCACTTTTCCAGCAACGCCCAGTTTTATATTTCACAGAGTTGCACTTCATTCACGTCTAGGAGCAACCCAGTGCAACCACAGACTCCTACTGTTAGATAGCATCAGTGGAACACTTGCTCAGTTAAATACAGTACCTAGCTCAAGCACACCTTGCCAAGAGTTAAAGAAGTAGAGGAGAGTGTTTATTTTTCCACATTGCATTTTCTTAATCTGTAGATTTATTGGCTGTTAGGCTCCTTTGTCTCACTTCTACGCCAGTTCTTAACCTGAAGTTGGAGATGAGAACAATTTTGGTGGTTTTTCCAAATGACAACTTTGGGTGCTAAGAACAAGTCATTTGATTGGCCACTTGAGGCTGGCTCCAAAAGGGAGTCAATCCCCATAGACCCCCAACTTTACAGCAGAATTCAACAGCAAAACAGTTTTGGTCTCTGTGCCTAATTTCACCCTTTTACAACCTCTTTGCTTATTTTTGGATTTTGAGCCAACGTCAGGTACTGTCAAGAGGGCGACGGCCTGAACCACCGGGCTTCAGGTTTCATTTTGGTTCTTCAGAAACCTATGGGTGACGTCAATGATGTTGACTTAATGATAGCACCCTGAAACAGCCAATTTATCTCATTTGACCCTGATCAGAATTCTGTCCTTAAATATTTGTCTCCTTCACCCCTACATTTATTACTAACGTAAATTTCTGGTTCATTAGCAATTTTAAAAGAGAAAAAAACCTGTGGTTTGGGAGTCTCAGCTTTGCCTTTGGCAGTTTTATTTAACCTCTACCTACATTTTCTGCTTCATTTGAAATGTGGCCTTTTTTATTGCCCCATGCTTAACCTACATTGGCTTCAGGTTCTGTGCTAAGGTAAAACCAAATCTGCTGTGTCATCTCTCCTGTCTTCCCTCTTCTCCCTTTAAATCGGTCCCTCTTCATTAATTTTTATGTATTCAGGGATGTAGTCTAAAAGACAAGGGGATGTAATTTAAAATGAGTTCATCCAAGAAAACCAGCATCCTGAGTGAGAAAGAGTGTTGTTGTGACTTTGTGCATGTCCTGTGTCTTCCAGCATCCTGAGTTATAACCAGATTCGCTGCATCCCAGTCCATGCCTTTGACGGTCTCAAGTCACTTCGCCTGCTGTGAGTAGCAAGCTTCATCTTTCAGTGCCGCAGTGGATTCAATATTCAACACTCCCCTTTGCTAGTTATAATACTGAGCTAAATCAAAGTTTAATCACTCCCCTGGTGCCAGGCCGAGTGCCATGTTAAGACCCAGTCACAAAATGAGTCACAGCCATCCAATCATTTGTTGTTTCAGTGTACTAAAAAAGATAACAGTAACAATCTCTCATCTCCTCTTTAATGCTCCCTATTTGCATGCTCTGGCCTCTCTCTCCTCTTGTGTCCCTTCACTCTCTCTCTCCTCTCTCTCTCTCTCTCTCTCTCTCTCTCTCTCTCTCTCTCTCTCTCTCTCTCTCTCTCTCTCTCTCTCTCTCTCACACTCTCTCTCTCCCCGCCCAATGTTGTGTTTGATGAATCGACCTCCAGCCTCTGTTTCTCTCAGTCATCCATCTGGTTGTCCACCCTCTGTCTCACATACCCACACGTGCACACGCACAATGTACACGTAAATCTTGCTGTCTGACCAACCTCTCACACACATACGAGCAACTACACACACCTCAGTGCTCAGTGACAGCAGAATTTACTTTTGGTTTTTGTACTTGCCATATGTTGCGTTTTAAAATTTAAGATGCAACCCAACAAAGCAAAAGCAGAGCGAGAAGTTAAATCACTGGAGGTTTCAGAGGGTGTAAAATTACTCTTAAAGATTATTTCTAGCATCTCTTTAAATGTCAATTTACCTGAATGACAAGAAACCTCATACCTCATTTACCTCTGAAATTTGCAACTCCACCCCAACATGATGGAAGTGAATGGATTGTTTTACATTGATGAACAGAAAGCTCCTAGATGTTTTGTATTGCAAGACAATGCTGCTACTTTCCTTTTTGTTTTACTGAAGAGTATGTTGAAGGGGATTTCTACAACAACTTCTACTCCCTACAATGTGGTGTGAAAGACTTAAAGCTCTTGCTGTGGTTACAATGGTACAATGTTGTTTTTTGGTGCAAAATATGATATATACTGTACATATATATATATATATATATATATATATATATATATATATATATATATATATAGTACAGGCCAAAAGTTTGGACACACCTTCTCATTCAATGCGTTTCCTTTTTATTTTCATGACTATTTACATTGTAGATTCTCACTGAAGGCATCAATACTATGAATGAACACATATGGAATTATGCACTTAACAAAAAAGTTTGAAATAACTGAAAACATGTCTTATATTTTAGATTCTTCAAAGTAGCCACCCTTTGCTTTTTTATTAATAAGGGAAAAAATTCCACTAATTTACCCTGACAAAGCACACCTGTGAAGTGAAAACCATTTCAGGTGACTACCTCATGAAGCTCATTGAGAGAACACCAAGGGTTTGCAGAGTTATCAAAAAAGCAAAGGGTGGCTACTTTGAAGAATCTAAAATATAAGACATGTTTTCAGTTATTTCACACTTTTTTGTTATGTACATAATTCCATATGTGTTCATTTATAGTTTTGATGCCTTCAGTGAGAATCTACAATGTAAATAGTCATGAAAATAAAGAAACACACTGAATGAGAAGGTGTGGCCTATACTGTATATATATATATATATATATATATATATATATATATATATATATATATATATATATATATATATATATATATATACACAATACCCCATTGTCATCACATTGGCAATGGTGTTGAAGCTGATAATCTTAACTTCATAGCTCACATGTAATAGTTCAGAATCTTAGAAGGTAAAGATCTATTGGTGGAATTTCACAATCATTACAAATGGCTTTTCATATTAAGCCCTATCAACATGAAATAATGATTGGAGATCTTATATATTTACCTTGTATTATTCTCTGTAGACATTTCTTTCTGAACTTTGGCCACCATGTTTGTTCAGAAAGAAAAAGTCAGTGTCTCACCCTCTAAAAAGTCAGCTTTGTTTCAGACCTTTTCTCTATATATTGACTGTACTGTATCTCTTATGAGGCTTTCACCTTGCAGAAGTTTAGTTTTCGCTTCTTTTGTTTCTTCCCTCCTTTCTTCCTTTCATTTTAGTTGATGTTGCCGTAGGGACTGATCCATCTCTGCCCCCGCATAGCAACTGGTTGCCAGGCAGCCATCACTGTCACTTCCTCATTACCCACCACCCCCTCTGGGCCAGCCTTTACGCGGGGGCTGTTAGACCACCGTACATAGATGCACAAACACACGCGCACACACACACACACACACAGAGTTATACACACAAACAAGTAATGTTGCACGGATACACAGACACTTGCATACAAAGCTACACACTCTGGTACACGCTGACCTGAACAGGCACACACTGAATTATGCACACAAAAAAATCCCACACACGGACACACTTTTCCAATAGGACACATACACATTGCATTCTCTGAACCCTTGGAGACAAAAGTTTTTTTGAAACACACACACATACACACAAACACATCTACGCGCAAAAACACATACACAAAAACCCAAAGGCACAGAACAGAAAGGCACATGCTCACATCGATACACTTCACAGCCTGCAGTTTGTCCTTTTGACACAAAGTTTTACACACACATACACACACTTTAGTCTGCCTTATGTCCATATGAGACAGTTTATATTCTATTCAGAGACCAGGACTAGCTTTATTGCCCAACAATGAAAATACGCTGTCTGTTTATTTTGTGTTATTCTTTCATAAATATTTTATTTATTTTCCATTATAAAATGGGATGATGGTGTGTCTGCAGCTGAGGAGCCACACATTATTTAAATAATTTAGCATGCAGCTAGTCAGGTTTGGTGTGTTAGTTTGCTGAGAATTTAGTATTAGGCAGCTTGGCTGTCAGTTTCATTTACTTCTGATATGATGGATATGAGGCGGTAGGTATGTTTTGATATTCATTGTACAATTAGTCATTAGGGCTGCCATGTAAGGGTAAACCTTACGTAAATGCAGCTTCAAGACTTCAAGTCAGTTACATGTAATACTAGCAGCAGTGTCAATATAAGTACAGTAGTAGTACAGTAGTAGTAGTAGAAGTAATAGTGGCAGCAGTGGCAGCATTAGTCGTAGTATGAGTCTAGGTAGATAATGAAGTATTAGTAATAACTAGCAGCATCGTGGGCTATAGCCAAAGGTCAAAATGTTGTTTTTTTTTTCTTCACATTATTCTCCTTGCTGCAAAAATTGTGATTATCAAAAATACTTAATCAAATTAATTATCTACAAATTAAAATTAACAAAGGGTCAAAAGGTGACCTCCTGATTTTGTAACAAGGTCAGTTTTGTGTTTAATATTCATAAACATCTCTCTCTCTTTCTCTCCTCCAGTACTCTCCATGGTAACAACCTTTCAACAATACCAGAAGGAGCTTTCAACCACCTCACCGCTTTGTCCCACCTGTAAGTGCTGCACATACTGTTTATCTCTTTTTGTGTACAAGTGTCTTTGATGCAGATGTTTTGGATTATACCTTAAACTGTGTGTGTGTTTGTGTGTGTGTGTGTGTGTGTGTGTGTGTGTGTGTGTGTGTGTGTGTGTGTGTGTGTGTGTCTAGGGCACTTGGTGCCAACCCCCTGTACTGTAACTGTGACCTGCGCTGGCTCTCTCAGTGGGTTAAGGCTGGCTTCAAAGAGCCTGGTAAGAAGAAAGATCACTATTAAGATTATGTTAAAATATGGGTAACCAAAATATTGCATGCTCTGTTATGTCACTCTCATATTGTGTAGAAGAGAAGTTGCCATTGATGTCAATTAAGTGTGTTTTTGTAGGCATTGCTCGTTGCACTGGACCTCCTGACATGGCTGACAGGCTACTGCTCACCACACCACTCAACAGATTTCAGTGTAAAGGTAAATAGTCTCCTCATTACTCTGCTCACTGTTCCCTTTTTCTTTCCTTACCACCACCTGCTACAGCATTTTCTATTATTTTCCATACATATCTGAATGTTGACCTGAGTTAGCACTAGATTAATCCCTGGATTCGGTCAGATTAGTGCACAGAATGAGTGACAAGGATTTTAAAAAAGTGAATCAGTTCTGTGTTATGACTCTTTCTACCTGAACAGTTGTCTATTCCATCTCAGTCACATTATCTTACCAAAGTCCTGATATTTAAGGACACAGTTAAACACCAAGAAGCCGTTGGCAGATGCCAAAAACATGCAGATTATGAAAATCACAAACAACCGTGTTTCTTTCGCTATGTGTGTTAGCTGACTAGTGACCTGTCCAGGCTCCACCCTGCCTCTCATTCAATGCATGCTGGGATTGGCTCCAACAGTGTGGAAGAAATTAAATGTCTGGTCTTTCTGTCAAGACCTTCTGTGTAGCTCTTCCACCTCTTCGGAGCACATCAATGAGATTGTCTTTCTTAAAACAAGTTTATTGAGATACATTTTTAGGTACAGGCTCAAAGGCAGCCAGAGCTGGACTGGGATAATAATTCAGGCCAACAATCTAATGGCAGTTCAAGTCAATACCCACACATTCACAACTGAATGTGAACAGTGAACTGTAACGTTTTTTATGTTCACTCTTATGATGGCCATTCTTATGCTCAATTATGTCTCATAAGTTCTTGTAGCAATTTTTAGGATGATATCATTTGTAACAGAGATTTTGTGCAAAATATAAAAAAAATTTGACCGCTCGAGAATTTGATATTAGTCAAGCGTTAGGTTCAAAGATGAAGTACAAGCAACCAAAAAAACCGACCTCAAACATTACCTGCCCCAGGGCTCCCCTGCTATCAGACCAGAGGGAAAAAGAATTTAGAAGTGGGCTTTTTACACACAGGAAGAAAATACATCTTGAAAACCATGATCCTGCATGTACAAAGAAACAGTTGCACAGGGGCATAGTCTTGTCGAAGGATCACATCATCACACTGAATCAAATACTGTCTTCCTCTTCCTCTTGCTTCTATGTGCCCTGGCCTCTGAAACAAATCACATTTATTGCTCTCCTAAGCTCTTGATTTTCTTATCCTGTAAGGCTTTCTTAGCACACCATCCATTAAATGAAGTCTTTGGGAGCCCCTTTTAGCACAATATGACTAAATATGTATGTCTTTGCCTTTGACACTTTTCTTTGCTCCCTTTTTTGTCTTCTTATCTTCATCTCTCCTTTCCCCACTCCTCTTTATATTCTCATCTGCTTCTGTTTCTGTTATTGTCTCAGGTCCAGTAGATATCAGCCTGATGTCGAAGTGCGCCCCCTGCCTGGCAGCACCCTGCCAAAACAATGGTACCTGTGTTTCTGATGCTACAGGATTCTACCATTGCACTTGTCCGTATGGATTCAAGGTGAGACACTAAATCTCTCTATGAAATGTTGGAGGCATTTCCAAGTGGTTCATCAAGAGTGAAAATATACTTAAGCAGGTGTGAAAGCAGTAAAAATCAATCCTTGAACCTTGACAATGACTAAGTTTCCATCCACTTGTCAATCAAATTATCTGAAGTTTGGTAAAAAAAAAGAAAGAAAAAAAACACATGCAAATAAAGCCGCGTAATGACGTCAAATTGGTATATCGAATTGATTTGAGACATTTTATGGTATTTCCATTAATTTTCGCACTGAATCACACAACATTCAAGTTGACATTTGCGAACAAAGTTTTGCCAGACAAAGTTGTAATAGTGCTCATGTGTCAGATAGTGACATATCAAGCTATAAAAAGAAAACAACGACGCTATCAACACATTGATATGATGACGCAGATGCAACAGACAACAACAGAGGCGGCGTGTGGTGTGAGAACGAGAGCGCTCCAAACTGTTCTGGGAGATCGTGGTTTACACACATTTCACGGAAACCCTTTGGTTGAAGCATTTTCGGATTTGCTTTTTTGTGTAATTTTACTGGCCCGTGCCTTGACCAATATAAGCCATGGCCCTCCGGTTCCAACCGAGAAGTGTATCGCCATCACGCTCTACAAACTTGCTACATGCGCAGAGTACAGAGTAGTAGGCGAAACATTTGGGGTCAGCAAGACCCCTGTGTGTTTACGCCATGTGCAATGCCATACGAACGAGGATGATGTGAAGGTATATACCTACCTGGAGGGGATGAGGCGCATGGGATCTCGCTGCGTAACTCCAGAGCGCACCTTGTGCCACAGGTGTATGGCGCAAAAGACTATTAGATTAGACAATTAGAACCCCTGCTGAAGGCTGCAGGGATTTGTCAATAGAAAGAGCTTGCCATCAATCGTACTACAGGCTGTAGTAGACGATCTTTGCATCATAAAGGACATTTGCGTTGGAACTCCCGGCAGTGCGCATTGGGTGCGGGATCTTCACCACTTCTGACCTGTACAGGTGCGTCTGTTTAACCATAAAATGACCTAAAACTTAATCGCAATTCATTATTTATTCGGCAAATAACGTATCCATCAGCGTTTATCTCATAAGCCATACATTGATCAAGAGAAAATCCCATGAGACCGAACGTATAAACTTTGAGTCGAAATTCATGAAATTGAATTGAATTTTACTGTTTCCATTAGGTATTTTTTATTCAATATCACTTAATTTGCATAAAAACGTGTGGATGGAAACATAGCTAATGTTAATATCATTGTCCTGATCCCAGCTACCTACACTGTCACATAGATACTCATTATTTGGTGGTAATTCTGTATACTTTTGCTGCCCGATTCATGGAATTGGCTGCATGTGTGAGGTATCCTAGATGGATAGCCATGCTGCATAAGCCTGTGGTATTAGCAGTATTATCAGGATTAGCTTCAGCCTGGCATGCATAATGCATATACCTGTTCATCAATAGAGAAATGATGACTGCAGCTGGCTGCACTGGGAGGTATTGACTGATCAAAAGAGGAATGGTGTAATAATTGTCAAGACCCCTGCGTTAGGAAAGACATGCAAATCCACTAGTGAAGGGGCTGGGGTGTGTGTGTGTGTGTGTGTGTGTGTGTGTGTGTGTGTGTGTGTGTGTCTCTGTGTGTCTGTGTGCTTGTGTTTGTGTGTGGGGTTTCTGTGTGTGTGCGTGTGTGTATGCAAGCAGTTTAAAGATACACGTATGGTCTCATGTGTACACACACTCATAACCTTTGGGCTTTTACAGGAGGACAAAGCCTTAGTCTTGCTTTTAATTAAAACATCCCTTGCCAAGGTCACAGCCTGGGAAACAGGGACTGTGTGTGTGTGTGTGTGTGTGTGTGTGTGTGTGTGCGTGCGTGCGTGCGTGCGTGCGTGCGTGCGTGCGTGCGTGCATGCGTGCGTGTGTGCATGCGTGCGTGTTCATGTCTGAGTGTATGTTTTCCTTTCTGTGTCCACTGGGACAAAGTTAATTAAAATGTGTTAGAGGAATCAAAGAAGGAGCAACAGAGAACAAAGGAGAGAGAGAGACTTAAACTACAAGAGATAGAGTGACAAAGGTGGATGTATAAGAAAAGAGAAATTGGAAAGGGGTAAATGAGAGAGAATGAGAGAAATAAGAGAGAAAACATGAAAGAAAGGCATAGAGGTAGAAAGAAAGATAGTGAATTAAGATCTACAGTAAAAAAAAAAAAAAAAAAAAATGAAAACAGAGGAGGAAATAATGAAGATGGATGGGGAAGAAAAACAGGAATAAATGTCCTGTTCTCAGATTTTGATCAGAGGAAGGCGGTGTGTGAAAGGTTTGGTGGTTTGAAATTAAAACTACAGCCGCGGGGTTCGATGTGGAGGAAGAGTGGGTGTGTATGTGTAGGACTCTGATACATGATACAGTTCCTAGTGAAAGCTATTTATTTAGAAAACAGGTGTGTGGAACAATAAATCATATGTGTCATGCTTTACTGTACAATAAATGTGTGCATACTGCACGGTACATACATAAGTAAAGTATTTGGTTAAGAAACTGCTGTATGTTTAGATTAACCAACCAGAATAGATTTATTCAGCCCTCGATCTCTCTGCAGGCCATTTTTAATTTGGCCGCAACTAGAATATTAAAAAAGTCTGTTGTCCCCAAGCAGAAAATTGGTAGTTAGCTAAAAGTGCAAAAGCTCAATGGTAACTATCTGGCCTTCCTTGTTTTACTTTTTTGTAGAAATAACACAACACCGTACAGACAACATTGTATGTCATCTTGTCCTAGGTCCAAAAATATTGTGTCTTTTTTAATTGTAGTCAGTGTTTCCCATAAATAAAACCTGATTGACCTGACTGTAATTTGATGTTGTAAGACCATAAAAAATGAAATCCAAGGGGTTTCAAATATTGTTTTATGTATATTTTAATAGGATTTAAAAGTAACAAGCTCTTTCTGCCAGACTGCATGACTCCTTCAATATAGAGTAATGAACAGGGAGGTTCACAAGATCCACCGCCCCTCTCTGCAGAGGCGGATTACAACCAACCCTCAACAGCTTCCAAACCCCAAAAAAACTGCCTACTTTATTCAATCGTTAGGCTAGTGTCATGGAGTCCTTTTACTCCTTTTTGTTTCTGACCGTTAGCATTTAGCTTATTATTAGCTTGTTGTTTGTCAGTGAAAATGGCGATGAACTCCAGAAAGGGAGAGGAGAATGTAATGGTGCACCAGAGGGAGGAATTATCTCTTAATAATTGTTAACTCAGAGGGACTGCGTAAAAAGGTGTTACTAGTGAAGTGACTTGTACCCCTCCATGGACCAGAACTGTCTTTGTTTGAATAGCGAGATTATCTCTAGAAGAAAAATATGAAATGTTCAATTATTAACTTTTTTGCCTTGTCCTCTCCTCAAGGGTCAAAACTGTGAAATACCCATCAATGCCTGTATCAGTTCCCCCTGCTCTAATAGAGGAACCTGCCACATCCAGCCTGGCCATGAAGACCACTTCAGGTACAAATATGTTGTTAACCATATTGTGTGTCTCACACAAAACAAGTAGTTTCAAACACTGAAAAAGGATTGCATTTGCATGTGTTTATGTCATTTTCCAGTACAGTTTCTATTGTATTTCAGACCAGCAACATATTTTAGTTTTTATACTGCATGTACATGTAGGAGATTGAGAAGAATAAAACAAGAAAGAGTCATTTCAAAGAAGTCCTTCGGGAATCCATTTACGCTGTGGGTCAAATCGTATTGCCCTTTCCACCCTGCCGCTCCTCTCTATTAGTGGAGACGTTTTAAAAACCTCACCCTGTATTCTCATCTAAAGGGAAAATTACTTTACCCCAGCCCCCAGAAATATGGACAGCGTGATTAGAGTGGACAGTCTTCACTGGTCAATGCATTACCCAAGATAACAACTTACTTTGACCCTATGGTGTGTTTATCTGCATTCGTCTGTGTGTTGTAGGTTGGGGGGGTTAGACAGGAAGAGAGGGGACTTTTCAGAGGAGGAAGCTCTATTTCGGCTGCTCATTAAATCCTTGTGTCCTCTCTGACCTCCTTTCTCGCATAAAGCGTTGTTTTAAACTTCTGTCGTTGTCCACATCAGTGTTTCTCTACTGATTCTAACTTCATCTGTCGACACACTGTTCCGATACTGTACTGTGTGTTATTTATTGTGTGGTTACACACGAATGATGCAGAGCACCATACAATATGATATAATCTGAATTTGATGGAGAATCTTTCAGATTTCATGATACATTTCTAAAAGTGAGCAGTGACTTCATTTTTGATTAAACAAAGAGATGTGTAAGAACTTCATCTACAGTATATTGTTTTACAGGAGCTGTTTAGAAGGTAAATCTGTTGATATGGGCATAGCATGGACGCAGAAGTGTAAATGTTTATTCTGTATGTTTTGTGTTTCGGTTCAGTGCCATGCAAAATTTAATTTATTGCTACTTTTTTGCCATTTGGATAGTTTTGCGTACACACAAGTTCCAAATGCAAATCAGGAAAAATCCTTTGCATGGTAGATGCAATGCATCTGTGGTGCAAACTCAATGCAGTGACTCAGACTGTTCCATCCTCACTGAATAAACGTCCAGTGAAAGATGTAATTACCTCCAAAATACTATATATGAAGTGTGGAAAAGGAAATTTCCCACTGAAATTCCTCAGTTAAAAATGTGTAAAAAATAAATAAATAAAAAAGACCGATAACAATTTAGCTGTTTAGGAGTTTAAGCCGATTATACATATATATACTACATTATAAGCAGAAACCCACAGTCCATAATGTGCCTGACCCCTTTATTCCTCTATATTCATCCAGGGAAAGCGTACTGTACTTGCTCGCTCCTTTCCAGTAACCCCTGTTTCACATTCATACAGTTTCGAACATTTACACCTGGGAGCTGCCCAACACAATCACAGTTTGACTCCTGGCTGCAGAGCTGCTCCACTGGAGACGCTGGGGGTCAGGAACCTCTCAGTGGCAGCTGCTGAGGCAGTGGAGAGTTGAGCTGATACAGGATCTCAAACTTGCTTTTCACACCTCGAGGCTTAATTGGAACGTAGTGCCATGAGACAAAATATAACTCAAGTAGTAGACCACAAACCAAAAGAAATCCAAATGTTAGAAATGTGATGAATTAAAAGCAGCCTGACAATATTACTTTTTAATTTGGTGCATTTCTAATAAAACAGCCTTTTAGTCATTACATTGAACCAAACCACATTAAATACACAATATTTTACACTCGTTAAAACTATTTGAAGGGCCAAGGAGGCAGCCTTAGAAGTTAAACTGCTTAAAAAATCAAATACCGTCATTCCGCATGCTTAATACTGTAATTGTCCATACACACATGCAAATGTATGTGTATATGCATGAGCTCCCTTGTCCCTGCCAGGGTTGTCTCTCCACAAACCTTCTCTTTGTCCCAGGCTCATGACAAACAGCCATTTAAATTGAAACAATTGTCATAAATATCTTAACCAGATTTGTCTGTTCCTGGAGCCCCTTAACAAGGCCTTTGCCCTTTGTAAAGCTTGATGTGCGTCTGGCCTTTAACGTCCCGCGTGGTAATGCTATTAGGGGTTTCTTTACCCTTTACAGATATTCTCTTTATGGTAATCCCAACACAGGTAGATACTTGTGCCCTCTGAGACACTCAGAGAGAACATGGGAGAGAAAGACAGAAAGAGAGGGAGACCAGACCCTTTTGACATTTTAATATGTTATTTAATCAGTTTGGGATATTCAATAAGTCCAATTAGCCTTGGTTCTTAGCAGGACCCATTTGTCAAACTATATCTTTTAAATGTCAGGAGTGGGATTTGATTGGTGGAACATTGCTCTCTGACCCTGTTAGTGCTGGCAGTCATCCTCTCCTTTGTATTTCTATGTCATTTGTTTCCCATGGGAAAACTTAATGTCTTTTTTTCTTTCTCTCTTACTTTCTTTTATGATTCCTTCTCTTCCCCTCTCTTTTTTTTCTTTCTTGAATCCCTTCCTGTCGAACCTGACTATGCAGAAGAATGTCCGCTTGTTAACTTAACGACTTTACCAAATTAAGCCAATTAAGCCAATCCAAAATATAACCACTCTCAAAGCCAACATTTTATTTGCACAATAAGGGTATGCATGATGTCTTAGCTAGGACGAATCGTACGTGCCTCTTCTTGGCAGGTTTGTGATCGAGACAGATGAGGCAGTTACTGTACGTGTTGCATGGAAAGTTTCTATTTCCATTTTCCATTGCTCCATCTCTGTGTAGCTTTTAGCACCTTTTAGCTCATTGTTTTCATTTCTACTGGCCAACACAGATTGTCTTGGATAGATAAAGTACATTTTTATCAGGGGCTGATAGAGACCAGACCTCAGCTAAAAGGAAAGTGTTTTGGGCTTTATTGTGGTATAAGTATGACTCCAATTGGATGTTCATTTTGGTTTGTGTCTGCTGGATGTCTAAGTAGGCAGCTGAATGCTAATATTTTGGCCATAAGAACGTAATAAGCTCATTGTATCTCAGGGGCTCAGTTTGATTTTGAGCCTTTCTGCCCCCCCAGAGGTTAAAAAATTGCTCAATGCAGTAACATTTAAAGAAAGCTACTTCCCTATATGGAGTGGGAAGAGAGAGTGAGTGAGATAAATGTTAGCGTGAGAAAAAGGCTGTGAGGCAGCAAAGTTAGATTAGAAAAGTCAGAGTGAAACAAAAGGAATAAAAAAATAGAATACGTTTTGCAGGTGCAACGGGCGTGGGAAGGACAGAGGATACACTGTCTTGTAAATAAGTGTGTGTGTTTGGGGGGATGCTGATAATTGTTACTCACTTTCCAAGTACTTAATGTGTTAGGACAGTGACCTTGCTGTAAAATGCTTTTCATCCAATAAAAGTAACTTGGCTCACTAAAGTGTAAGAGATGAAAGAAGAAGAGAGAGTTGTGAGAGAGGTTGAGCTGTTCACGCAGCTGTTGTCAGATTTATCAAACTTTTACGTTGAGCTAGTGTGTTTTTAAATTCATGTGATCTTTTATAAGGAGTTAACCGGACTGAGATTAAAAAAAAAAAAGGGTGGGAAGAGAGGAGAGAGATTAAGGGCTGGAGAGAAGAGAGGAGGGTGAAATGAATCTAAAGATTGGGGGGAAGAAACAGGGTGAGAGGAGGAAGGAAGATGAATAGAGGGGAGGATGAGGCTTTGATCATTCCTTTAGAGTTGCCCAGGTGGTAACTGTCGTGGCATCAAACTAGAAAAAAAGAAGTTTATCTCAGCATGTTTATTCTTTGCTCTGGGTGTGTTGGTTTAGTTTTAAAGATCTTTTATAGGCCCTCTAGGAACTTTGGCTTCTGGTGTTAATGAAACATCCCCCAGCATGAGAGACATAAATGACATGAATCAAAGGACTGTGTCTGAAAGGGAGGGCTGCTTTTCTCTAGGTTTTAGTGTAGAAGAAACCGTAAGAGATGGTTTGTGTGAGCCAGTTTAAACTTTCGAACAGCCATGTTAAAATGTAATTTCTGCTATAAAATGAAGCATGAAATGGTGTCTCTTGTTGGACTGCTAAATATAAATATGCCGTGTCTCCCGTGGTGTGTAAGAACCAGCACAGGATGGACGAAAACCCACTAGAATAAAGATTAAATACATTTTCTTTAAAGCTCTTACCGGATAATTTAAAAGGAAGTGAAGTCCAGCAGCTGATTTATCTGGCAGATTGATTTTATTTCAAGTTGTGCAGCAGGAGTGTGTGCTTAGATCTGGCCCAGTCACCATCTTATAATGCATATTGTGTGTGTGTGTGTGTGTGTGTGTGTGTGTGTGTGCGTGTGTAGCTGTGTGTGTCCACCAGGTTTCGAGGGCCAACGTTGCGAGACAAACCCAGACGACTGTGAAGATAACGACTGTGAGAACAACTCCACCTGCATCGATGGAGTCAACAACTACACCTGCGTCTGTTCACCCAACTACACAGGTACATACACTTACACACACTGTCTATTTCTAAACTCAGACATTCCTGAAACCCTCAGTCTTTGCCCCCTGAGAGGCTGGGAAGGTCAACAAGTCCCTCTACTACTGCATGCGTGCGCACACACACACACACACACACACACACACACACACACACACACACACACACACACACACACACAGACATACACATGCAAAATCATATTTTCCACTTTACTGGATGGTAAGTTAGTAATGGACAGCCTCTCGGCAGTGACCCGAAACTAGAGGTTTAAGAGCAATCACAGAGGAGAAAGAGAAAAATAATGTGAAGTGACGGCAAGGAGGGACTGTGTCATAAAGGGAAAGGGAAAAATAAACATAGCAAGGGAAAGGGTAAAGAATGGGACAATAAAGGGCAGAAGAGAGAGAGAGAGAGAGAGAGAGAAAGAGAGAGAGAGAGTACTCAGTTAGTGCAGCAGGTTGAAGCTGAACTGCTGTCTGGGAAGATACGTTTTTATATCTGTGACAGTGTTCTCTAAAACACACACACACACAGCTGGTCCCCTTTGACACAGGATCTCAGTCAATATACACACACTCACCCGCACATGCACCATGTCATTATCGCTGTTGGCATTAAGCAGCCTCTCACACTGCCAGCCACCTTACCACATACAGCTGTTGCACACACACACACACACACACACAGCTGGTTACTTTGGCTCTGAACCTCTACTCAGCTCAGTGAACCAAGGCATAATCATCAGGTGTCACATTAAGAGGACAGTTCTATGTTGGTCGCTTAGCTTTCTCCAAACTCAGCAACCAGGACTGTCACGTCAAGGGGGAGGGGGGTTACAAGACCTTTTAAACAGCTGATAGAGCAATAGAGGAAAAGGTCAAGATGTCACCACGACCATTAGGGTTCATTCTGTCGAGACAATGTAAAACATATTTTTATAAAAGTACATTAGTGTTTGAAATTCTGGAGCCAAATGCTTGTGAGGGGGACATTTTGACTTAAAGATGCTACACAAACGATTAAAGAGTCAACAAAGTCATCCGGAATCATCCTCTTGGGACCATAAATATATCATAAATATCTGAATTTTGAGATATTCTGGCCAGTAGTTTTGTCAGATATCTTTCTCTGGACCAAATTGTCCAGTTGTCCATAGTCCTTACATTTCAAAGAATATGAGTCAGTTTTCCTGTGCTGGAGGTTCACTTGCCATCAATATTATATAAAAATCCCCCCCTACACTGTTAATATGCTCAATAAATTGTGACAAAACTTAAATGTGTTCTAGCTAGGACTTTTACATAATTGAATCACTCTCATAATAATACTTCACGTTATAATTTTGTGTGAAAAGAAATAAGACAGATAATTTATAGTGTCATGTTATGGCACAAGCACTGATCTTCCAACATAAATAATAGGAAAAAATCACTCCCAACATGTTTATTGTCTTCAGTGACCACCTTACCAATGGTCTCATTTATGGTCTTGTGTATGGTAATCATAGGTATTACAGTTAATTTCACATTGATAAATGAATATCGGCATCTTTAACTAAGTGTCCAAAGTGTGAAATAGCCTAGGAGGCACCAAGTGTAAATTGGACAATTTAAAATTACTTTCATATCACAGTTTTTGTATTTGCTGTAGCTTAAATCATTTTCCAGCAGCTGCAGGAATACATTTTAGCCCCCGAACAACATGTGTCTAAAAGTGACCTGAGAAAGAAAGGAGTGGTGGAGACAGACAGGGTGTGAGGCCGCCCGCAGGATAAGATTTAAGCAGGCAGAAAACTGGAAATCTGCTTGACCTTTCGCAATTCACTCTTCCTTCAT